>NC_092859.1:35663462-35709760 GCF_032062135.1 Pyxicephalus adspersus
TTTTATATATATATATATATATATATATATATATATATATATATATATATATCCCCACATTAGCCTCCGTGACCCTACTGTCACAGCTAACTATTAGGCTGGTCTGACAGGAATAGGAATATTGAGGTGGCCTAAATACTGTAGTCAGCCAGTCAGAGATTTGTTTCTGTTGCAGGGTAAGTCTCCTAGGCTGGTGATTGGATGCTTCCGGGAAAATTGCTTCACAAATACTTGAGGAAAGAGCCAATCAAACTGAGGAATGTTTATCTACCCTCTCCAATCACAAAAGGAACTGTTCAGTGGGTGGGCTGAGGAGAAGGGATAAATATCTGGGACCTTCTTAGGGGATGCGCCATGAACAAGTATAAGGGGCAACCTGTGTGGGTGGGCCTAGCCCAGCCTAGAAGGCTACAAGGGTCTACTAGCTTTGGGCCCAGCAGACTACGAGGCCTGGCATTGCTTCTGTAGGGACAATTCTACAGCCCGTGAGACCCAATATGATACTTCTGCTGATACTTCTGCTTCTTTAACCCATAATTACTCATTTGGTGGTCTTCCCATGGCATTTTGGTGCATTTGGCTGCTGTGGTGATTCCATAAGAAACCATCATAATTTTTTCCAGAATTAATTTCCATGGTGTTTGGACAAAACTTAAATATCAAAATTTGTTGGGTCAAACGGGTCTAGAACTGAAAAGAAACACGTTCAAGCAATGCTAGTCATTATTTTTATAGTTTCTTTAAATCTGCAAATTACTTTTTTTAATAGGACAGCAGCCAATTAAAAAATATTTCCAATTATTTCCCAATGTTATAAAGATTTCTTTCTGTGCCCCTACCACACATTCTTACCTAATTGTACTGAAAATCATGAAAAACACGAAGTGAGAGCACAGACAGTAATACAAGTATTATGATCCTGTTCACCTCTGGGTATATATTCTCTTCTGATCGAATTTACCCCTGGGGTTAATATTCCCTCATTATCTCCACTGGGGATGTAATCACTCCTGATTACCTTTAGATGTATTGTCTCTTTGTTGGGTATATTATTCTCCTATTCACACTGTTCTCCTCTCTTCTGGGTATATTATGCCTATGATCTCCTCTGGGTGTATATTGCTCCTTTGGGTGTATATTTCTCCTTTGGTCATTTTCACTCCTGTGGGTATTATTCCCTCGTGTTCTATCCTGGGAGTGTAATCATTCCTGTTCACCTCTGGGTGTTTTATCTCTTTCATTCACTTTTTGTACCAGTATGGTGCTTATAAGTATATTTCTTTCTGTAAAACAGCCAGTAGATTAAAACCATCAGTAAGCGAGCACAGTAGAATCCAATTTTCTGAGCAGCCCTACTGCACATGTGCGGAGAATAAAATAAAAAAAAATAGGCAACATTGTCATGAGAAAGCTAAAGTTGGTATTGCTACATGTGCGATCAGGTAATTGTACATGCACACTTGTACACCCCCTTTTGATTTCACAAGGCAGCCCAATTTGATACAAAAAACAGATTTGCAGCATTATGTGAAATGTACAAGGACGGTCGCCCCTTTAAAACCCCCAAGCACAGGGGAACAATTGCTCCTGTGCTTTTCTGCTGCTCTATAACACTGGTGGGATCAATTGATGTTTCTTTCACATCATCCTACTTGTCCAGATTTATTCTGATTAGAACCCTATTGCACCTTTCTAACAAATGGTGTGCTATGCATTTTTTTTCACAGCCAACATCATGCATGGTGGTTGTGCACTGTGCATTAACCCAACACTCTGCTGTGAATAAGCCCTAAAGATATCATTACAATGCCACATTTGTAGTGCTACTAGAGGAGATTGCATGAAGAAAAATTCCTGAAAATTATGTCTAGTAATACACAAACTCATGTTCCACAGTATAATTCTTCCCATACCAGTGTTTGTACAGAAGTAAAAAGTCTGCACCAAGTTAATGTTGGAATACTAATTAATGGATTAATAGAAGCCAGGATTTAACCCAAAGCAGTCAGCTGTTACTAACTGATATGTTTCCTGTTTCTGATTTCCTAGCAGAGGAATCATTCAATTACTGTTGGCTGGAGGAACTTCTGGTAATCGGATGTGTGTGGCAGTGAATGTTCTATAGATGGAATGTTGAATAGGTAACCATCTCAATAGTCTGTTAATGTAGTATGAATGACATGAGTTTGCTGTAATAATTATTAATGGGGTCCTGCAATATGCATTTAATTTTTTTTAATAGGTTTTGCCTTTTCTCCTTCTGGTCGGACCAGTGGATAACATAATTAAATCCCAGTTAGGATTAGAGGTTGGGTAGAAGAAAATGGTCAATAGGTGACTATTTTATTTTTGCTGTGATAAGCATATAATGTATTAGGACTGTAATACTAATAACTAGCAATCTAGTTTTGTCAGTGGGTTATATATTACAACTTATAAAAATGTGAGTCAGTGCAGATTGCAATGTACTTTGCATTTCATATCAATGTGCATTGACAAGCTTTTTTTTGCCTTTTCATTGACTGCAATAAAATGGCATTCAGCCAAGATGAACAAGGGTGGATGTGCCCTTTATATGAACCTATTGTGATTTCTATTTATTTTATTTGTTCAAATTTCATTCCCGGTACATTTGCACAAAGGTGTAAAAATCATCACTATTTTATGAAAATCCCTTTGTTTCCTTTCTTTGGAGAGGCTCTGAATCTGTGTGTGTGCACACATTGATAAACAGACATAGGTTTACTTTGAGAGAACCAAGGGTCCAGTAAGTGCTCATTTATGCCATTCTGATCGTTTGCAACGCATTGACACATGTTAGGGCAACCCGTTATTTGAATGAGCTTGCTCATACCAGATTTTAGGTAGTGCAGGTATTTTTTCATAATTAAACAAAATGCCAAGGAGTGCAATGCTGTCATCATCATCATTATTATTATTATACAGTATGTATATAGGGCCATCATATTACACAGGGCTGTACAAAGTCCATAGTTATGTCAATGGCTGTCCCTCAAAGGCGCTCGCAATGTCCCTACCTCAATCATATGTCTTTTAATACAGTCTAAGGTCAATTTTTGGGGGAAGCTAAAAAGCCTAACTGCATGTGTTTGGGACGTGGGACGAAAGCCCCGCAAACACGGGGAGGATCTGCTATCTCCATGCAGATAGCGCATGGGACCTAGCGCTGCAAAGGCCAGAGCACTTACTGAGCTACTGTGCTGCCCAATATATCATTTAAAGAGGGATTTTGCTCAATGGCCACCCTATTGGTAAATGTCCCTAATAGGAGCCCTATGGCCCTAATGACAACTGCAATAGGGAAAGCAAGTGAGAAAATCTAAAAATTAATGTAGTTGCCAGAACAGACATCTTCCAATGGGGACACCTTACTCAGAACTAAAGGATGATTGTCCCTAAAGCTACGTACACACGGCAAATTTTTCTCGCCCGATAATCGGTATCGGCCAATTATCGGGCGAAAATCTGCCGTGTGTACAGTCGGTCGTCGGTGGACCATATATGGGGGTAGGGGGGTGTGACCCTTTCCTAATCTATGTAAAACAAGAAACTTTGTATGCTATAAAATTTAAATGAATTTTTATACAAACATTTTAAACTCTCATTTCTACCTACTTGGAATATGTTTGGAATATTACATAAAAATATTTCAAGTGGAAAGTACATACAGCTGTATAGTTTAAAAAAAAAAAACATGCCAATAGAGTAGAATCATCTTACCCTCCACCGCCTTCATTTTACTTTTTATTCTCCTCCTCTGTTTTCCCCCTCCAGAAGGTCATAAAACACCTACAGCTGTGTCCTTTATTAACATAGCTATTCTCTGGGCTGCAAGGGGGAAGAGTCCAAATATATTACTGTCATTACCTCTGTCAAAAGGTGACCATTTTAAAACCTCTCTCCTTTTCACTGGGAAAAGCCTTTTCACAAAAGACTAACTTTTCTTCCTCCGTCTCTCTATAGGTTGCATTGCCATAGTCAGTGGCAGAGATACAAGAGTTCAACGCTTGGAACAATTACTTTTGCTGCTTAACGGCTTCGCTCTAAAAAGTGTCTACACAAAGCTGAATATAAAACTCTTCACTTTCTTCTCACATTTTTACCCTAATTTAAAGGTCATTTTAGGTAAGCAGCTATAGGGAACTATAATGGTTTCTTTTATTTGTTTTACACGTGTAATGCTTTTTTTTAACAAGCTAATATTGAATACATGAGAATGATTTTCAGAGCACTTTGGGTTGATTAAACAGCACTCCAGCCTCCATATACATTTTGTCCTAAAGCCGCATACA
Organism: Pyxicephalus adspersus; assembly: GCF_032062135.1. Taxonomy (NCBI): domain Eukaryota; kingdom Metazoa; phylum Chordata; class Amphibia; order Anura; family Pyxicephalidae; genus Pyxicephalus; species Pyxicephalus adspersus. Next base: position 35,667,776 of record NC_092859.1, read on the forward strand.
CACTTACAATCACTGTCGTTGGAAAGGATCTTTCGCGATCCTTTCCAACGACTAAGCACTCCATGATGCATGAACGATGCTGTACATACAGCACCATTCTGCTCTATGCAGAGGGGAGGGGGAGAGCGACACAGTTTTATAGACCAATTGTCCTATAATTGCAGTTTTAGATTGATTTCTGTTTTTTTTTATGATTCTATGGTCCGTATAAAAGACTATGAAGAGTGTCACATCTCATTTCCAGTCTCCAAAAATGGGTGCAGAGCGTACTGACAAACGGAGCAAGCCAGGAAAAAATTCATCAACTGCCTCTTCCACACGAGCACCCTCTGCAACGTTCAGTAGACAAAAACCCACCACGTCAAAAACTTCAGTTGATCCTAGTCCTCCAGCAACAGACCTCTTAACACAAAGTATTAACCATCTTTCTGTGAAGGATAAGCAAGGTCACAGCAGGTGAGGTGGATTGACTGAAATGTGAGTGTTAGAATATTAGGTTGTATGGACTGAAGTGGTCCAGAAATGCTTTTTGTTTGCATTATCATGTGACTAGTAATTCCACCAGAAAATAAGGACTATGAAATGAAGTGTGTGGAGAAAAGATTGGTCACTACTGTGTTCTCTCTAGCCCCCTTTAGCTGGGTGCACCACCCAGCACTTTTCAGTAAATACGTAGCTACTTTTGGGTGGTTAATGAAAAGTTGGGTCACAACCCACCTACAGCTTCTTCCACCCAGTTTAAAAAAAATCTATGGATAATACTGCACTGGATTCATTGAAAAATCACAGCTGTTGATTAAAATCAGTTTAAGATTTCCCATTCCTTAATGGTAAATATTCCTGTTCAGTTATAGTCCTTATTTCATTTTCGACTCTGACCACTGGTGACAAGAATAATTCCTCAGATCTGCACAGGGACCTTCCAATGTACAAGGAGGCCACCCTACCCATGTAATAAACAACAATGTGCTTCCAAAGTTGTGGCAACAGTTTGGGGAAGGCCCCCGTTCCAGTAGGCCTGTGCCCCTTTGTACAAAAGCAGCTCCACATTCTGACCTCAACCCTACTGAACACCTTTTGGAATAAATTGGGACACCACTTGCAAATTAGGTATTTTTATCCATCATCCTTACCCAAATGTGCAAATGCTGTTTTGTCTGAAGGAGGAAAATTCTCGGGTCCACTGCAAAATCCTGTGGAGAGTCTTCTCAAAACAGTGGTCAGTTGGAGCTTCAAATAAAAGAAGGGGCATCTTAGAAATACCCAGGGTTTTGTTTGGTTCCCAACACACTCACATGTGTATTTTGTGATATGCTGGATTGTAGTTATTGGGCAGTGACTGGTGCCAGGTCTAAAATCAAAAACCAAATAATTGCAGGGAAATAGTGGACAGTCTCTACTTATAATAACCTAACTTCTTGGTTGGTACTAAGTGACTATAGCATGTTGGCTAAAGAAGCCACAGCCAAATAGTATTGTACAATAAATACCCTATTCTGAGAACAGACACTTCCCTGCCCTGTTTTAATATGTTATATTTTTCTTCTTAGAAAACATCAACTGAGCAAGAAACAGCCAGAAACAAGAACTGTACCAACCTCTCTTAAATGCACTACGTTGGTAGATATTGCTAATCTAATTTCAAGGAATGTTTGTAAGAAAATAATTGTTATGGCAGGAGCTGGAATAAGTACGCCAAGTGGAATTCTGGATTTCAGGTGCTTTATGTTGCTTTGATTGTGTTGTATACTTGCTACTCAACTACACCTTCTTACCTCCTCTGTATTTACCCAGGGAATTCTACCTGCAATCGTCCTACAACCAGGTTTCCACTATAAGATAGTACACGGTAACAAAATATTAATATCCAAAACCATCATTGGCTTAGGGCCACTGGGGCAGTATGAACCTGTTTCCCGCTTTAGCCTATTTAAACAAAATTCTTATCATCTCCTGTTCCAGTTCATGATGTATTTGTTTTGCTTGCTGAACAGTCTACATGCATCTCTCACAACCCCTTAATAGCATTAGCAATAATGTGTTTTGATACAATGTCTACCCTTTCAAAAGAAGGTAGGGAAACTTCTTCCTGCTTGACCTGTAGCAGACCTATGCAGAAGTTACAATAGCTCTTTTTCCGAGTCCATTGTATGAAGGTCAGAGATCATGGCTCCGTTAGAGACTCTTGTCTCCTATATGTAAAAAAAAATCTTTATGTATGTTTATATGTGCATTACATATATAAGGGCCTGTTCTTCTCTCTCATTAATGCAGTCTTTCTTAAACTTTTTTTTAACATGGGCGAACCTTTAAATAACTTTCAAGTCTCCCGGTAACCCCATAGAATCACATGCTATATCCACTGCTCACACCATATAAACTGGTGGTAAGTGGGAGGAATTAAATTGCTGACCAACGAGAAGATTGTTATCCCTACAGATGGCTAAAAAGATCATAGGTGTCACTTGTAGGGCCCAAACTTCTCCTTGCTCAACCTTTGGAGGAACCCTGTTTGAGAAATGCTGACCTAATAATGGCTTTTAAGTAAATCTATCATAAGTGAATGAAAGAAAATGACCAAGTATAGAGCCCCTTTTGGAAACATCAAATTGCATGGCTGATTGATATGATGCATAATCCAGTAAGCCAAATATTCAAATATAAATACTTGTTGTGGTTCAGTCACTCAGTAAGTTTTTTAAAACTAGTTATCCCTGAATAATAGCAAAATGGTTAGTCTCTTTGGGGATTTTGCTATAGGTGAGTTGTGTATATAGAGGAGCCTCTGCTGAAGACCACTGCTGAGAGTTAAAGTGAATATTGAAATTTGTTCATGTAATTTCTGACTGTCTTTTGTGTTGCAGGACACCTGGCACAGGTCTGTACGACAATCTGGCGAAATATAAAGTGCCATACCCAGAAGCCATTTTTGACATTGATTTTTTCACATACAACCCGCTGCCCTTCTTTGCCCTGGCTAAAGAGCTGTATCCTGGAAAATACAAGCCAAATTATATCCACTATTTTTTGCGACTGCTGCATGAGAAGGGTTTGCTGCTGAGATGCTATACACAGAACATTGATGGCCTAGAAAGGTGTAAGCTTCTTTTGGGAGGGGGGCAGTATAAATCAATATAAACTTTTTGTATGTTGGATGCTGCCTTCCCTGGTCATACGGGTATAGCAATAAAACGCAGCACTGTGTAAAGACATTTCTGTGGCTCAACCAAACCAATTGGAACAAAGAGTCCAGGGCTGCAGAAATTTTTTAAAGATTTTAAATAAGCTATAAAGATATGTATTCTTTAATGTTCAGGAAGAGGGCTGGATTACATTATTCCCCTAGGAGGCATCTGGAAGGCCCTGAGCTGCTTAAGGTCTTCTGGATGCATCCTGAAGGACTGATGCCATAGGGCTACTCCTCTTCTCCTCCCTTCCTTGTGATCAGAAATTTCTGTGGCTCTAAAAACTTTAGCGTTTGGGTTAATATTACTTATGTGGTTCTCTTTATTTGGATGTCATCACATTTGTAGAGATACAGCCAGGTACATCATAACTAGAAAGTCTTTTTGTACATATACAGTTACCTATTTTGCCTATTCTCTTCTAGTGGCTGGCATTCCTTCAAGAAAAATTGTTGAAGCTCATGGCACATTCTCATCCGCCTCTTGTCACCTCTGTTACACCTCATTCCCTGCAGAAGAAGCTCGAGTAAGGCCAGCCACTAGCTTGCAATATTACAGATAAAAATAATCCTGTAGTTTAATACATGGCAACACAAAGTAGGCCCTAATACTGTTGTCATTTACTAAATCACCGCCTGGTTTTACCTACAGAAGTTGTTGTGAGCTATTAGTGGAGTGTGTGAAAAATGAGTGTTACTTAATTTTTTAGGGTTTGTATAAAATGGTGAAGGGTTGGATGTTCTTGTAAGGTTTTGGTTGTCACAAATCTATAAAAATATTCATGCATTGCATTTTTTTCCGCACCAATCACCGGTTCATACCAATCTTTAAGTAGTGATCGTGGGGGATGCTGTTTTGTCTCTGGGTAATTGGGAGTTTTTTTGGAAAAATTTCAAAAAACATTTATATGTTATATAAAAATATCTACATATCTTGTAAAACGGTGGTCCCCAACCCCTGGTGCCGGGCCGTGGCTGGTGCGTTGGGGGCCGCATATGATAAGAGGCAGAAGTGCCGGCAGTGGTAGTGTCGGCAGCCCTCACTACACTGCTTTAAAACTAGTGACAGCGGGAGCGCGGGCGGCTCTCCTCACACTGCTTACACAGGAGGTGGTGGGAATGGCAGAGCAATGTATGTATGGCTTTCACTTCTCTGCCATTCCCAGCAGCTCTGGTACCTGACAGTACACCGGCTCTCTTACACTACTCCCCTATTCTCAGCTAGTGTGCTGACAGGAGGCTGAGAATAGCAGAGTAGTGTAAGCTTTACATAACCCGGGCCACGGAAAAATGTTATTCTATGTTACCCTGCTGTCAGAAAGGCTGGGGACCATTCCTGTAAAAGATAGTTACCCCAATATCTTCTGACTCCTTTTTTTATATGAATGGGTGTCTTATCTAATCAATAGGGAAGCTTAGGAGGTGGCAGTAGGCTGGAGCTTGAATATCACTAGGACAGTCTTCATCTCTAAATCTCATTGTTGTTGTTGCAATTGATCTCCCCATATGCATCTCCAGTATGTGACAAGTTTATCTTTTATTACTACTCGGCTGATCGACGTCTTGTTTTCTTCTTTCTAAAGGACTGCATCATGAATGACAAATGTCCACGTTGTAAAGTGTGTTATGGAGTTGTAAAGCCTGACATTGTATTCTTTGGTGAAGGCCTTCCAAAAACGTTTGACAAATTTGCAAAGGACTTTCCAAGGGCAGATCTTCTGATCATAATGGGAACTTCTTTGGAGGTATTTTTGATTGTGTTTAATCCAGCAAACTTTTCAGTAGAAGAATGATAAAATTATTCTGGGTGGTGAAATGCTGAATTAGGTTAAAGGTTTGAATGAATTGCATGATTGCTGGTGGATGCTCAGCAGCATTTTCCTCTAAAATTCACTGGCATTAATTTCTTGTTGTCTTCTACATGCCAGCAGAAATTTCATATCGGCCTCACCGTATAAGGGCGTAAAACTGAACTAATTTACACATATGCAATTCTTCAGCCTTGCTATACATATTCATCAGCTTTCCCAGTCTTTTAGAGCAGAGTTTCTCATCCAGGGTTCCTCCAGTGGTTTCTAGGGGGTTATTCGAACAATTCGCAATTTGTGCCTCTCAAGTCAGTTTAAAAAATTCCAACAACCTTATTGGCTGTCTGTAAAGGTAGCAGCCTTCCCAATAGCCAGCAATATAAGTGACATTCTTCCTACTGACCACCGAAATTATTGTACTGTGCGTTGTGGATATGGTAGGTATATCAGGAGCCCCCTCAAGACCTGAAAGTCTTTTTCAAATCAAAATGGTCAAGAAACACTGCTTTAAAAGATGAGGTGAAAATAGACTTTAATCAAACCTGTATTGAAATGAATATAGAGCTGATGCTGAATACTTTCATAAATGCTAGCTACCTGACCATTGGTGTGTTCCAGTAGTTTTGCATTACTGACCATGAACAAGCATGATGTAAGATCGAAAAAAGGTCAACATTCTGATTTGCATATATAGACTGGATCAGTAATTCAGAAGTAATATTAGAGACAGCATTTTCATGATTAATAGGTCGTGCAAGGGCTTGCTTATTGGCAAACAAATGGCTTTGATAATTTAGGTTTTGATAAATCAAAATACAACATATATAGTCATGATAAGACACTTCTGTTATTACACTTCCACAGGTTGAACCTTTTGCCAACATTGTTGATGAGGTGCGACCCACCACTCCCCGCTTTCTGATAAACAGAGATCTAGTTGGCCCTTTTAAAACCAAAACTAGTAGAGATGTGGCAGAATTGGGAGATCTCGGTGACATCCTCAGAAAGTTTGTCTGTGCACTAAACTGGCAGGAGGACATGGAGGAGGTAATGAGATCCCACAGGTTATAGGTACGTAGCGCTACATATTGTCAGTTTTTGAAACAAGTTCTCTTGATAAGAGAAAATATTCCCCTTCAGGTCCACCACATGTATTGTTTTTTTAGCAAAGTTTGTGTCAGATATTTATTCCTTCTCTTCAGCTATTTGGCAGCGAATGGTGGTTTTAACTTTTGGCCCTAATGCCAAACTAGATTTCTTACAGATATGGGGAAAAAACAGGAATTTATTGCATGTCATTTGTGCCAGTGTGCATAACTCAAATTTCTAGCAATTTAATATTATGAAATTTAGGTTCTGCTTTGAAGTGGAGTTGTAGCCAGCGGAGCTTTAGATCTCTAGATGTACATAGCCACACTTGCATACCAAAAGGTTTGCTACAAATTTCTAGGAAGAACTGCTGAGTACTGCTTAAGCACAATCAAAAGATTGGCTATTTTTTATACATTTATGTTAATTTCCACTTTACCACAAGTGTTTTGCTGATTTTTTTTAGTAGAGCACCATAGTGATGGGACTTTAAATAATTTCTACCACACCAGAGTATATTTTACATATATACATGTGTGCATTGTATATATTTACAATTTTATTTTTATTTTGTAGATGCCTATCATTCCTGATCTCTTTAAGTGGCTCCTACAGATTGAAATATGTGATCTTGCATTAGGACAAGCTGTCTTCTGCTTTTTATTGTAAATATTGACTTTGTTAACTTATATTTGTGTAATTTATTCTATATATTATATAAGCGTATTCCAATTGTTTTTAATATGAAAGTGTATTTAAATAAAATAGATGTCTTTTTAAAATAAGTATTGTATCATTTATCTGTTCTAATGTGTTGCTAGTATGCAATTCCACTAATAACTTCAGGGCAAGATTTAAAGTTTTACATAAAGGATAACTAGGAATGTAATAAAAATGTGATGGGTAATGTTGATGTTCGAATTCGGGTTGTCCCCAAATTTGACCCGAAAATGGCTGTTCGAATTCGGGCAGACCCGACCCCATAAACACGGAATTTGACTTTGCAAATTTATGTTTGAAAATATGTTTAAAAAAAAAAAGAAAGGTGAACTCCAGATGAACTCTTAATGGAGTTTCTAAGATGAGTTTTCTCCCATTTGAGTTCAGTTCCCATAGTCACCTGGCTGTACTTATCATTGATAACTACAGCCCGGGGAGCATGGGAACTTGGGGTCACAGCTGATAGGAGGCACGCGAGTGCTTTTAATCAGCTGTGACTGCAGATGAACTCTCAATGGAGTTTCTCAATGAGTTTAGTTGCCAAGCTGTACTTTATCCTTGATGTACTGGCTGTACTTATCATTGGAGCATGGGAACTTGCGGTCACAGCTAATAGGAGGCACGGGAGTGCTTCCAGTCAGCTGTGACTGCAGATGAACTCTCAATAGAGTTTCTCCATTGGGAGTTCATCTGCAATTCAGTTCCCACAGTAAGTACAGCCTGGTAACCGTGGGAACTGAACTGTAGATGAACTCTCAATGGAGTTCCACTGCGATCCCGGGGCACTAGAGGTTAATTAAACTTCAGTGCCCGGGTATTGCAAACGGGAGGATTCCCAGGGATGCATGAATGGTTTCAGCCCTGAGAATCAACTGCGATCCCAGGGCACTAGAGGATAATTAATTAGTGAATCCAAGAACACATACTACAGGTATGCTAGAGCTGCAAAAGCAATCAGGGGAGCAGGGCTGTCAGCTCCGCTCCTGATTGCTATTGCAGTTCTACAGTCTCGAAAAAAAACCTGAATTTCCCTCCCCCATTGACTGGTGAATACCACTAGAACCACCTTGATGCAACTCATTTGGGCCACCCTATTTGGGATCCAGATACTGCAGCAACAACCCCCCCCCCCCCCCCCTCCAACAAGAGAAAATGCCACCTCTTTGTACATATGTGTCATCTTCACAAATGAGTAAGATGCTTTTTCTCCTTTTTTCGTAATGACCAATTTATATAATATAAGGATGATAAATGAAGCTTTTTGTTATGGAATACATTGTATATGCTAGGTGATTAGAAAATCTCTGTCAAGCAACAAATAGCAAAAGAATACTAGATCTTCTCCTTTCATAACAAACTTGACGTGATTTTTTTGCTTATATGTAATTACTATATACTGAATACTATATACTAAATATATATGCTGTGCATATCAATTTCAAGTAATGAGACATTGATTTATACATGATGCAGGAACATTAAGCAGGTACACCTGCTTAGTCATGAGTTATATTGTGTTATTATTATGTATGGTTCATTACAATAGTCATAATTATTCTTGTTCATACCATACTGTGTGTATGTATGTATGTATATATATATATATATATATATATATATATATATATATATATTACACACACACCTCTCCTTGCACATCCCCTGATGAAGCCATCTGGCGAAACGCATCAGAATTGAGCTTTGTGTGCTTTCTGTACCTTCAGACTAATCTATACTTAGAAAGCAAGGCATATCCCTATCAAGTGACGCCTTCACAGTGCAACTGTGATTTTACCATGTGCTTTTCTCACACTAATGTAATAAAATATGTGTCACTCACGTTGTACTTTTTTGAAAAATACACCTTAATTTGCTGCAAAAACTCACTCTCTTTTCTACTGGATTCCCAGGGATGCAAGAATGATTGCAGCCCTGAGAATCCACTGCGATCCCAGGGCACTAGAGGTTAATTATTCTCTAGTGCTCTGGGATCGCAGCGGAACTGCAGATGAACTCTCAATGGAGTTTCTCTATTGAGAGTTCATCCGAGTTCAGTTCCCACGGTCGCCAGGCTGTACTTATCATTGGAGCGTGGGAACTTGCGGTCACAGCTAATAGGAGGCCCTGGAGTGCTTCCAGTCAGCTGTTACAGCAGATGAACTCTCAATGGAGAGTTGCTTCCAGTCAACTGTGACTGCAGATGAACTCTCACTGCTATTGCAGTTCTATAGTCCCGAAAAAAATCTGAATTAACCCCCCTCGTAGACTTTAATGGTGTTCAAATTCGGCGTTCGATCACCCTAAAAATATCGGGCTATTCGATTGAATAGCTGCCGGAACGAACACTCAGCTGTTTGATCAACATTAGTGATGGGATATGTGCTTACAATTCAGAGCAGGCTGGACCCTCTCAAGCAGCCTGTAGCTTTTTTTTTTGGTTGAGCATCATATAGTAACTGTATTTGGTACTTTTAGAGCCTCCTATGAGAACACTTGTCCAATAGTTCCTAAATATATCATATGAAAATGCTGGGCCCATGTTTAGACTGCATCACTATACACCTCCACTATGGCAGCTGTACTAAATTTAAATCTGACATAAATGTTCTCCCAAACTCTGGACTTCTTGTTCCTGCAAAGAAATGAGTCCATACAAACAGGTAACGAATGTCGAACTATGAATACATTTTTGATGGATTTTTTAAGCAAAGATGTGAACATTTATTATTGTTTTTTTAAACAGCATTTATATAGAGCCAACGTATTATGCAGTGCTGTATAATAAAATATGGTTTTAGTGATTGATATTTAATTTCCTAAATTAAAAAATTTGCTATGTACATAAACTTTTTTTTTTTTTGGCTGCACATATGAAAATCATCAATGGATCTGAAATAATTGGTGTTACATCTTATGTATAATTTAAACAAAAACTGCATAAAAGTATTTTAACTTTTAAAATATCATTGCACACTTGTAATGCAACATTTCCCAACATTTCTTTGTGAAACACACATCATATACTAAACAGAATGTCTCCGGATTTGCATTCTATACAAGAAAACAAGAGATGTTTAAAAAGAAGCTGACATGCTTTTATTCGGACAGGTAACCAGGAACAATTCATAAAACAATTTCATGCCTTTATTAAATAGAATAGTTTACCAAAGTAATTTTCAGTTTGAAACCCACCCCACCAAGAGGGAGCTAACAAATTACCATTGAGATCAAAAGTACAACTTAGCCAGTGTGTAGCTCAATCACTGTATATGAGACTGGGCACTAGAGACAAAACCTTTCTCCTGAGATCCCAGCTCGATGCCCCTTCTGCAGATTTCAGTAAATCTGATTTTTACAGTGGCGACTGCCAAGTGATTTATTAGGACTAATTGGTGAGCAAAGCTGATGAGGAACAGAACCTGGCAGAATGATCATTTTTGACATGGTATTCTTTCATAGCAGACCTGTCATTACCCTAACCATACCAAGCCTAAGAAGCCCCCACCTGATCATGGTTAGTTTCTGGCCTCCTAGTAGACCAGAGTTCGCTTCACTACATGGAGGAATGGTGGGCGATGATTTCCTCTCATGTTCAATTCTGCACAGTGAGAATTTACATGCAGGCAATAAATCCTGCACGCTTAGTCTAAAAAGATTACACAGGCTTACTTTAAATACAGTTTACAAACCACTCCCAGGAGAATTGGATTATTCAGAAAACAGACTAGTCCACTAGAAGACTATAAAACCTTTGACACTGCTGTTATGTGCGATCGAAATTGAATTACTGGGGAGAATGATGAAGGCATCATGTGAATTTTTACAAGCACACCCTATAGGGCTGTTTTATGTCTAACCTACACAAGTTGTTGTTCAATTCTTTAATCAGTTAAGCAACCCTCAAATTCTTTAAAGAAGACCATTTACTAACTGATTATGTAATCAGCCATTTCTAACCTGTTTACAAAAAAATACAGCTTTCCTGGTTGGTGTTCTGGTCCTTGGCCTTTATTACCATCTAAAATACTGACCCAGAATGAATATATAGATCAGGTATTCAGGTACCCAAAAGATCAGCTTTATCATCCAGGCAATTAGCATTCTTTGATGAAGGTGGATTGTTGCACTCATCCCTTAACTCTCCAGAATGAATCCTAGATAGTGATCACAACTACTGATCACACATAGGGTTGTCTTGGTGAAAATACTGAAGGTAGAGATGGTCAACTAGCATATTTGTTCTACAAAAACTACTTTGAGGTCCAAATCCCAGACTGCAAATATGCAGCAAATACCTCTAGAAGAATCTATATTTCTTCCAGGGCAATAAACCAAAGTACTATGGTCAATAATACAGGCACAAACTGCTTATAGAACTACAAAAGAATATTATTTACGGTATAGAATGACTATGTGTAGCCTCTGTCTCCTCCAGCCCTATCAGGTCAAGGAGGGGAAAACAATGAAATTTAGAATTTCTGCAGATTGCTTTTTTTTTTAAACATACAAGTGCAGCTGATCTGCCACAGGTTCTTTCAGCAATTGCTCCAGCAACAACTGCACATTATTGTGATATTTAAGGACCATGCCTAAGCAATGTGTGGCAGCATGGCCAGTTGTAGAATCTTCCAAGGGAGCATGTTACAGAATGACAACACATAGCACAGTTGGAAGACCATCGTTACCCCATACCAGGAAGTATCTAAATCAGAAGGACATTCAAGGCATTTACTTGAATGAAATGTCTAAGCTTTAAAGGAAAACACAACTTTTAAAATTAAATCAATATTTTAATGCAAAAACTAAATATGAGATTGAGTGGTTGGGCTTAAATTTACTTTAAGGTTTAGTGGTTCTTCAGTTACTGTAACACATGAGAAGGAGATCAACCATATTGTAAAGACTATAAAAAGAGCTTTAAAGGGACTAAATAGAATGTTATATAGAAATAGAAATAGTCGTAATATTATAATGTGTGGGAGGTGGCAAACCATAACCTAGCACTCGGTGGTAGCAACAAGTCTTGCAAACTGCTTCTGAAATTAGATTTCTGAGTATTAGAAAGAATTTTCAACGCACCAGCTGCCATCTTTACTCCCTTTGGAAGCTAAAACATCAACAAAATTTTAACACTTTTGGGAGTTAGTAAGGGTAAGTCCCTCACCGTGTTCTGTAGTTCCATCTGGATCAAACCACAGGGCACAGCATGGGACAAGCCTATGATATTTTAAGAAGTGCAAGAAAGTTTTTATAACCACTGTAACTCTACAAGACAACAAAAAATAGAAGACATGAGAGTAAAGATGAAGACTCATGTTGGGTTTTCCTTAACAAACCTTTTGAATCTAGTGCCCGAGCTTCTTTAATACTGATCACAGAAGTTGAAAACACAGAATTTCATGCCCAATTTGGCTGCCTAATCAGAGAGAACAGTAAACCACCATTATTCTCATAAGAGAGGAGAGTCTTCATTTAGAGGATGATTGATGGGTGTTTTTGCATTCCACGTTTTTTTCCACTGTATTTTTGTTAAATACTTGACAAATAACAAATGCTGGTATAAAACCATCAGTACTTATAATGAATCCTATAAATCTAAGCATATGATAATCCAGAATGATTGATATGTTCTACCTGAATTTCAGGAACGTGGAAAGGAACCCACTCTACCAGTTTACTTTGACAACACTAGATCTGTTTTGTACATTAAATGCGAAATTTCAAGCAGACAGCTTAATATGCAGAGAAAAAAAAAATTTGTGTGTTTTTTTTTTTTTACATGCCAAATACTTTGTATTCTTGTGCATCCAGTCCTGAATTTTAAACAGGTCATCATGCAGGACAGTAAACATGATTATTTCTCTGCGGTGATAAGTAATACTTTTTTTTTTTTTTTTTTTAACTTTTACAAAATAGGAAGGGATTTTACTCTGTGTGTAATTTTAGCTAATCTTTAGATTAAAATGTAGGTTTGATAAGTAAAAGTACTAACATCAAATGACAAAAAATAAAATGGTCCTCATTATTCTACAAACCCTCTATTTTCAGAAAATTAAGTGAACAGTTACAAAAAATGTCTGGTCAATTCAGGTGAAAAAGCACAGCATGGCCTGATATAGAGGAGTTAAATCTGGCCAATTTCATATTACCTTCCTTGTATAATATTTTATTTATCTTTGCTTTGTAGGAAGGATATTTCCTTTAGGTTTTTGAAAGGTAATTGGACAAGAAGGCACACAAATTAATTACAAAAAAAGACCATCTACTCTAATAAATGCTTTTTTCTGCAAAAAGTTCATACTATTAAAAAAAAAAAAAAAAAAAAAAAAAAAAAAAAAGGTGAATATCCCATTAGGGACACAGATAGCAACGTGGAACTAATAAGCTAGGCTTCAATATTTGCTTGTAAAGATGAATCATGTCAAAGGTTTTCATTTTAATAATCACAAAAATGGGTGAATCACACCACTGAGTTTTCATTTAATATTCACCACTTGCAGAACCACCCATCTGCCATTACCCCTACAAGAACTATTTTATAGATGTAATAGGACAGTACTGTAAGTTTGTGGAAATGAAAAATAGTATATACCCTATTATTACATCTCAAAGTCAAATAAATTGTGATTTATCAAGAGTATAAATAGATATCAAAAATAAAAAAAAAAACAAAAAAAAACCACAGGATGTTGTGTTAGTCTGAATCAGAGCTCTCTGGCTCGGGCATCTGTGTACAGTGTATAGCTTCATCCAACGGAGCCATCGTCCCATCTGGTCTCACGGCCATCGGTTTAATGATATCTTCCCTGAAAAAGAAAAATTAAATTCTGTTTAGTGAAAGGCATATGAGCAGCCGTTCACAGACAGGAGCAGCCTACAAATATTTTCTCTTTTTATTAATCTGAGCTGCATGTTTAACAAATAAAGTTGACCCCAAAGGGCCATAATAATAATACAAAGAATAGATGTGGCTTGTTGTCAGTCGCTGTCTGCCAATTAAAGGAAAAGCGCCGGAGTCTGCGTCTAATGAGTCCTGGACAAGGATGCAAGTCCACTGCTGTAAATAAAAGTTTGCTTTTGTCTGTTTGTGATTTTATTCCAATTGAAAAAAAAAAAAAAAAAGCTGAATTGCAGGAGACTTAGCACCAGTTCAGCAAATAGCTTCCATTCAGTTAAACAGATGAAGGCGAGTTTTTATTTAATTAGCAAAAAGAAAATAATGTAGGTGAGGGTTCTGCGTGCACATCCTCTAGTGGTGCTTGAGACCTGCTCGATTCACTAGGAATTAGTCAACCTTCTTTCTGTAGCTTTTTGTCCGCGACAGTTTAATTACAGAGCTGACAATCATTTTAATCCTTTTAAAGCTTCCAACAGCCCTCCATCGTCAATCCAATTATATCTAGCCCACAAGTCACTGCCACATATGGTAGGTCCTAATTATTGATTTTAAGCTAATAAATGAGTGCATTAAATTAATTTCCAATGTTATGAAGCTTTAAAAGAGCGTCAGTCCTGGATCGGTAAAGCTGTGTACAATGTGAATCCGCTCAGTGTACTTGCTGTGTTCAGCCATAGAATTGGGTTTGGATCTCAAACATATCCTGTGACAGCAACCATCAGCACAAAAAAACTTAATAATTGTTTAACTTTTTTATTTTGGCATATACACAATTTCCAGCATGTATTTGGTAGAAAGTTGCAGAAAGTCACATCCTCATTGAAGTAGATTTTTTAGATATAAGTTATTACAAATTACAAAGTAAATATGTAAGTGACCTAGGAGTTTTAGAACAACATAAGAAACAGGGGATTAGATAGAAATCTGGATTTAGTTGTGGGGGTCAAGCTGGTTGTTGAAGTCTCTCCCAGCAAAAAGTGGAAGACTAAATCTGTCCAGATGGTAAATCAACAGTAGCTCCTGAGTAGGGGAGCACACAGAATAAAACTAAAATTACCTGCAGTGTCAAAGTTAACATTATATATTCTGAAATCAATAGCTTTATCTCTGAATTGCAAAACAAATGGGAATAGTCAAATAACTAATAAGTCTTTTACATCATATCGCTGACTGGCAACCTTGCAGAACATGAAAAGCAGGAAAAGATTTTGTGGGGGGTGTGCAAGCCTCTAATGTTCAGGAAACAAGATTGCAGGTGTAATTACTTATATAGTGCTAAGATAAGAGAATATCAGTGCCATAGACTAAATTGTAAAACAGAACACGGTTGTGGGGCCACATAGTCAGGATGATCCTACTTGAGCTAACAGACCATAACCAGAGTTGTATTAGTACAACAAACAACAGAAGGTCAGAACTCAATGACCTAACTAGAAAAATGCTGCAAAAGTAACAACTAAAGGCTGAAATCAGTGCAGTCATCCCCCTAGACATAGGCTGTATACACGTTAAGACTTTTGTCCTTGGAAAGGATCTTTCAAATACATACAGCGCGGTTCAGCTCTATGGAGGGGAGAGGGGAGAACGAGCGAGCAGCACCCTGCTGTGCCCTCTCCCCTTTCATTTGCATTAAGGTCGTTCATCGCTCGCCAATCTGCCAAGATGGATCTATGAACAAGTCGGAGAGCCGCTGTACACATGTCCAATTCTCCTCCAGTACTAGCCCTGAAGCGATAATCAGACGAGAATCACCAGACATGTGTATGTAGCCTTAGTTTTGAAAGCAGACACCACATCTAAGGGCTGCAATATGATACTTTTAAAATTTTCTAATAACCTGAAGAAAAATATCATTTTAATTAGCAGATGGACTTGGCACATTCCATCACCTGCTTACTGATCTCCTTAGACATATCCACTAACCTATACAGCCTTCAGGGTCCTGTAAAGGGTTTAATCAAGTCACTACCTGCAAATTAATGTATTACCTCAATGTGTCTTCGCCCTCACAGCCAGGCACAAAAGGGAGTTTTTTTTCCATTATGACATTAATGATTCGCTGGAGAAACAAACACTATTCAGCCGCAAGCCCTTGTTTCACAAGGCTGTGTTCTTCGCCTATTAATATTTTCTGTTAATTGATGTGTGAATTCCAACAATACTTTCTGTCGGCTTTTTGTGACGTGATTTTGTTTGGTCAGCGGCTACAAAAGGGAGCAAAAGCGGCAGGAGCAGCATTGCCTGAACAATTAGCTGGTAATTATGTGTTTTTAATGAGCTGGCTGGCGCTCACTCTTATATATGCTCTGCTTTGCTGAATATATCACACAACACAGGCCAGGATAATTGGAGCCCAGGCTTCCACTGTAGGATTCCAAATGTCAACAAAAGATTGGCTGGCAGCATAGAACCTTAACTGGATCCCTTTGTAATATAGAAATCCTACACTGAGAATGGCTAATAAGTTATTACTATAATAAGCCCAGCCACATCCCTATTTTTTTTAATAATGTATATATATATATATATATATATATATATATATATATATTTTAAATATAAAGTACCGTTTTAACATTTTTTTACAATGTGTGCAGATCAGCACTGCTCTTAGCTCTACAGCTTCAGTGCAGCCACTTCCTGTCTACATGCATTCTAGAGATTGCGGCACAATGTTTTTTATGGGCATGTGTCCTGATGGTGACAGCAGTAAATCATGCCTCTGTAATGTGTACTAAACTGGCCACTAGTAGTCTTCATCAGAAACCAGTTACCATATAACAAAAGGGCTTGCATAAATGACTTTGAGGGTCAGTCACACTAAATAGCAGATTAAAAATGATTGAAGAAGACTTTTAAAATTACAATAAAGACAAATTCTGGGCACGCTTTTTATATATAGGTTTTCTGTAAGCTGCATTGAGCTAGTTAAGAACAGAGGAATCTGTGCTTCACGCTTCCTGAGATATTGTAAAGGTGCCTTCATATGGGTAAGGGGCAGAAGGCAGAATAAGCAAAGGACTGGTATCTATTGCTGTCTTCCTTGTTATGTGAATGCGAAGATGAAAGCAATCTGTAGTTTATTTTTCCCCTGCCTATGTGATAAGTCTGGTCCAATGAAAACACACCTTATTACCTTACACACCTTCCCTTGGTTTCTCATTTTTTCGCCCTCTCTTTCTCTGGCCCTTATGCTGTAACAAGAGATTCTGTACTGCGGTCTGGGTGGACCTAGTATCATTCCCGTTTTAAATTTTTTGTTCTTTTATATTCATTGACCTTTTAATTGAACTGTATTACACTCTATGTTGATCTTTCTATGGCTTACTTTACAGTAAAAAAAAAAACAAACAAAAAAAATGGCTTCCCCGTAAAATTGGAAAACCCTGGACTGGAAGAAATACATATGACTGAGGTAGGGACATTAAATTGTGAGCTCCTTTGAAAGACAGCTAGTGACAAGACTATGGACTTTGTACAGTGCTGCGTAATATGTCGGGACTATATAAATACTGTGTAATAATATTAATAATAATAAATACTATTTGTATTCTGTATGCTTTTCAAAATACAATAAACAGAAAAATTATCATTAGGCTGGATTCTGCTAGTTGATTGGGTTTTTTTTTAGGCTTTGGTACTTTTTTCGGTGCTTCTAAAATACTTTTCTCCTGCTAAATATTCAATGGATGCGAAGAGAAATTTAAAATTTAAAGGCTCAGTAGTAATGCAAGTGATATTTAAAGTCACTTGACCATCTCCTTTAGGATGTTCCCAGTCTCTGACCATCCGCAGTTGAAGATCACCAATCTCTGACCACCTCCTGTAGCATGTCTGGGGTCTCTGACCATCTCATGTTATATACCTGCAGGCACTGAATATCTCCCTCTAGCATATCGATAGGCTCATACCACCAGTCACCGTTAAAATGTCTTCAGTGTCTGCACATCTCCTCTAGTATGCCTGTGGTATTTTTACATTACTTATAGGATGCCTGCAGTCCTGAAAATCACTGCCAAATATATGAGCATGTTCTGTAAAAGGTTTCCTTTTTTTCATTGGTTTCTGTAATATACAATGTGCTAAGTATTATATGTGCACCTTTTTGATAATTTTAGGAGCCACACCTGAAGCCCCCTACACTGAGAATTTTGACCACCACTGGTTTTAGGATAAAAGAGACTGCCAATAGGAGAGCACTACTATGATATTTTAAATTAATAAAGTACCTGGACAGTTTGTCAAACATGTTGACCAATTTCATAGCTTCAAACTCTTTCTGCTCCTCAGTCATTTCATCCATGGGGTTCGGCATTGGTTCTTCCACATGACCGGTGATTAGATTAATTCTGAAAGACAGGAGGTCCACTATTAACAATCTCTGAAATCTAACAACTAAATATTTGATTTGAGCCCAACACAAGCGTGTCCTTGATTGAGTGAGGAAGGTGTAGACCTTGTTTTAGGTTCTTCCCAAGGCTTTCTGTGACAAGATATGAGAGGAATGGGTATCTCAGACAAAGACAAAAATCTGAGTTTTAAATCCTTACTCTTCATCACAGGGATCTGATGAGTCTAATACTCTCCTGCTCTACACAAAACACTTTAGGTTGGAGTTTCGATTTAAACTAAAACTCAAAAACAGGTAAATCTGCATTTCACAGAGGGTCAGGTGCATTGCTTGGTGCATGTGTAAGAGGTCAATTAGAAATAAATTCTTACAAATCCAATGCAAACTGTGTGCAATGTGTATTGATGTTTATGAAAAAGTGGGATCAAAGTGCTTTTGTCTACAGAATACCCCCCCAAAAAACAAAGAATTTCAAAATTAATTATTGTGAAAAGACATTTAAAGATTGGCTATAAAGTTCATGAAATGGAATGGTGAGGTGTAAAGGGAGCCTAATAGGTTAGCACTTCTAGAGTCTATGAGTAGCTGTACAAGATGCATATTTCACTTGCATACACAGATATATTTAAAGTGTAAAAGCCCGTTTCTCATGACAGCGCTACAACGCAGGTTGCCTGGTAAACTTTTAAAACAGTTGATAAATTCACCAAAATATAAAAAAAAAACAGCCTCAGTCAGATGCAATACAAAATTCAGGGATGCTTACTTTGGTTTTGCTTCGAGGTATTCTTCAGTGTCGGTATCCTCATCATCAGAATACCAGCGATCACCTCTCCCACCAGCAAGAAGACCTCGGGCAGCAAGAAGCCCGGCTGCATTTCCATAACCAGTGTACTTCAGTAGGTTGTCCACTGCCAAAAGCAAGGAAAGCTAAGTTTTGTTTAGGTTAAAGAAAAGGTAAAGTTTTTAAGTTTGGTTAGGTTTCAAGCATAAATAGGCAGCTTCTTTAGGAGAGTCAAACTGCCAACCTCAAACTACTCCAGTAGTCCAACAAAACCCTCTGCACAATAACTTTGCAGTGCTCTTAAGTCTCTTAAAGCAATGTTGAGTGTGTTTACTTTCAGAGTATCTACCTGAACATAAAATTGCATACACCCAAACTGGACAGTACAGGCAGAAAGAGAGTGATTAGATTCAGGCATGTGCGTGAGCAACCTAAAGTGGAAGTAAACCGGAAAACGAAACAATAAAAAATACACTTACCTTCAATCCCGAAGAACAGTTGATCAGCCCCGAGACGTCTTCCATTGGATCCCGCATCATCCCGGCACTCCAGGCGCCGCCATCTTCACCTCTTCTTCGAACGTCACCCGACTCAGGCGTGAGATAGGGTGATGTAGGGTGGAAAAAAACTTAACAATCTCACTGCGCATGTGTGAGATTGTCACTTTCTTTCCCTTTTCTTGAAAAGGCTCCTTCGGCGCATGCCGCAAGTGGAAGCACCCAAGAGTCTCCCGGGATGTGCGCATAGGTATCCCAGGAGGCTTTGCATTCCCATTCCCTTTGCGCTCACAGAATTAGCGGACGGCGCTGCACCCATTTTAAAAAAAAATAAAAAAGGGTATTGCACTTAGCTAAACATGTATTCACCCTGTTCATGTTAAATTATCATAAAACACTAAAACTAGGTGGATATATAAATATTTTTTTTTCAATGATGAGAAAGATTTAAAAACGACAGGAATAGCTTAGTGCATAGCTCATAAATATACACCTGTAAGCCCATTTTAACTGGTGCACTTTGACAGCAATTACAGCCACATCCTGGGTATCCATAGGTGTCATTTAGATTTGCAACCTAGACAATGCAATTTTTTTAAACGTGTTCTTTGGGGGAAAAGAAAAAGCTCCATTTCTATTAGGATGTATTGTGCTCCTAGGTGTACATTCATTTGTAAATTAAAAGACTGTATCAATTACCTCTTTCTTTACAAAGAACAAACAGAAATTCAGCTGCAATCTGCTTGACCCCCAAATCCACATGGGTCATCAATCGCACCAGTTTGTTCCGTACAGTTGTCCCAACTTCTGGCCGGTTGGTTACATCCCTTAGTGGAGGAAGAACCTAAAAAAAATGCCAAAGGCAAAAAGTTATTGGGCACTATGACTTGTTTACATGCAAGCCATAGGTTCACTTTAGGGGGGAGTTTACACAGGGCATTTGGCAAACGGCTAAACCAGTTTAAAAGACCTGCATTAATCTTAGCTAAACCCTAAGGAAGGGTGAGGGGTGTGGTTTTAGCTTCAAAAAGTAAAGACAGGGACTTGTAAATGCAAGAAGAATGAGAGGTCTAGAGTGAGTAGATCAAGTATCCCATGTAGAAAAGCTCTAAAGTGCACAACCATGCATTTGGTACTTGAAAAAATAAAAACTAAGAAAATTCCACCCAGGATTTCACAACCCAAAAAAAAAATAAAAAAAAATCTACATTCCATTTCTCACCCCACATGTATATGAAGCTATAGTCGTTACCTCTGCTTTGATGTATTTCCGGATACTTCTGTGCACCCTGGAACATTCTGTAAGTAAGCTAAGGACTGGCGTGAGACCTTCTCTGTAGCTGCAGCCCTAAAATGAGATAGAGACAGGAAGAAAAGGCACTCAGTAATGTTAAGCAGACATCAAATAAACAGGAAATAAGAATTAAATCAACTTAAACTATCCATCTAGCAATGCAATGACATGCAGGATTTCAGGCTCTAAACAGACAAGCCAGTTTATCAATTAAAGTGCTAACGTCACAAACTCTGCTACAACATTACAGGGGAATACACCACTGAAAACGATTTTGATTTGTTTGATGATTTGATTACTTGATGAATATTCTCTTGGGAGTTGGTTATGACATACATAAAAATACAATTCTAATATTGAACACATAGCTGGATGCTTTGTGTGTCATTATAAAAACACTGCAAAGAGCAACAAACCTTTTTAAACAGTCCTTACATACATTGGGTCTACCATTAAAGGGCATGTAATTAAATTTATATTAGAAAGTTTGCTTGGAGCTCTGCATTCAAAAGGCACAGGATGGGGTGAAGCCCAACCTAAATTGCTGTAACAACTTGATTACCTTATCTATTCTCTTCTCCATAAAGTTTAGAATTTGTTGAATTGCCTTCATGTCTGGTTCATTGTTGTTTGCAGACATTTCTTGTCCTGATGGGGTGATGAGAACATCAAGGCAGGACACCGGAACATTGCTCAACAAATTGACCGTATTGCTGCAAAAAAAAAAACAAAAAAAAAAAAAAACATTATTTAGATTTTGGGTCATAAATCAGGAATTCATTGTTAAGTTTAATCTCTGTTATCAAATAAAAAGGCTGAAGAAAGTGGTTCTCTTTACAGTAAAGCTACGTACACACTTCCAATTATTATCGTCGGAAAACGAACGACGAACGTTCCTGCACGATATATATGAACGATCGTATAGCACCGATCCTGCACATAGAGGTAACGACACGATCGTTCGTAGATATTGTACACACAATAGATACGATCGTTTAAGCGATAGAGGAACTATGTGCACGACAGGAAAGTGAACGGACGTTCGTTGATCACGCATGCTCTGAACATGGACGATCAACGAACGACCGTACACACGAACGATGTTCAACGATCGTCGCCCAATCCGATCCGCCGGTCCGGTCGTTCGTTTCCAACAATTTTCCTCGTTCGTCGGCGTAGTTGGTTACTTTTTTACGAACGATTTTTTGCCCAATCGATTGTTCGTCGTTCGATTGGAACGATAAAAATTGGAAGTGTGTACGCACCTTAAGGTAGTGCTACAGATTGATAGCCACAAACATCATTATGATTACAAAGGTGTGCCTTACTTATCAATCATTTATATAATGGAGTGTGTCGACTATGCCACTATGACTCTTTCTGTTTGTGCTCCATGACAGGTGAAAGAATATCCAATGAAGCTTTAAAATGACCTTTTAGTCCACACATGAGGCAATGGACAACTTTCTCTATTAGTCAATGTTAGGCCTATCAAGAGACACCTAGTGCTGTCACATGGAAGAGTTCCGTGCTCAAGCATGACCCAAGTACAGAGTCGTTCCTTCCTTAGGGGAGGATGGGGGCTCCATATTAATGGTTCTGGTTATGTAAAGGAATGAATGCATGTTGAACAACTCATACAGGTGTGACGGTCAGGTTTTGACAAACTTTGCTCATACAGTGTATACTCCATGCAGTTTTTGTTTTCAATGTTTTATTAAACAAAGCAAAGAACAATGCAGTTTCCAACTCAGATTACAGAAAGCTTCAACAAAGCAGCACAGAGAAATTAAGCAAGTTAACTCTTAGCAGCAAAACAGCAAATAATTCTTATCTAAAGTTCAGAAAATTAAGCTGAAACATGGTCACTGTGCATACAGCCATTTTTACTACTATGGTTTTCACTCCCTTACTTAATGGGCCTATATTTGGTGCTTCTGCTAACAAGACCGAGGCAAAATGTCTTCACTGCTAAATTACATTTTCTGCATCAGTGCCCCTAAACAATTAGGTTCCCGGCAAGGCCACTAAGTGACGTTGGTGTGTCAGTTTTATTTGTGGTGTACATGTGTATGAAATTCCCTTACACCAGAGCTAGGGCCTGTGATTCAGGGCCTCCACAATACATGCTGCATTCTTCTTCTTAGATGTATGTACCAATACTTTTCTCTCCTCTCCCCCAGAGATCATCAATCACTTAGAAATGGCAGCCACCCCCTCAGTAGCCCCCACTCCTCCCACCACGCTGAGTTTTACATTAAAATTACAATGGGAAAAACACTCAGCAATAGCTCTGTGTGGGAATGAGAAGTGTTACTGCAAGATGCTCCCCATAGCTGCACATTTGCCAAAGAACAGATAAGAGATATTTTCAACATTTTTCCTACATCTGATCAGCATTAAAGTTGATTAAAAAACACACAACAAGTTCTGATTAAATGCTGATGAGTAGAATCATTCACTTGCTTCCATTAACGCCAGATAATTCAGTACACGTTTTCCCCTGAATCTGCTGAACGATAGAACAAGATTTAAAGTGAACTTGTGTTTTGACTATACAGGGTAAAAAACCGGATTCGTTTAAAACTGGACCCTGGAGAAGGTTGTACTGGTCTCCCTTTGATTCTCCACTACTGATTTATTGTAATGAGTGAGAAGAAGAGTTGTATTTTAGGTGCTGGATACCTCAGGGGATAATAGCCAAAAACTAATGAAATGAAATTCATAAGCTTTCACCCAGGAAGAACAAGGTATCCTGCTTTATTTAAGGAAAGGGAATTATAAACCTTTGCAATAAAGTACAGCTTTGCCCTGCATAGTAGGGAATTAAACCAAGTAGTTCACCCCATGACCCCCAAAACCTGGGACACTTTATTCATGTTTGATTGATTGAAGATATCAAATCAAGTTGACGTCACGTCCACATTTCACTTTTGGTCACGGATGCCGCTCACTATAACAACTGCTGAACAAGAAGGATCACGAAGAGGCTGGTGCAATGCAAAGCTGCCAAGATCAATCTCTGTATGCCAATATTTACTAAATGATGGTTTACTTGGTCAATCTTTATTTTACATTACTAGGCAAATGTGCAGAAGCTCCTGGAAAGGTTTTCTCCTGACTAGCAAATGCTGAATTGAAAGGTAGTCTTGTGACAAGCTATTAGTGCATAAGTTCATTAAAAATTAACAGTCTTTGCTATGTGTTGGTAAATGGAGAACTTCATTACATCATTGCAAGCTAACACCATTCTGTGAGATACACCTGGTATTCACATCCCATCATAAACTATTAATAAGGTATACAAGTCTTTTTGAACATTTTTTTAAGAGATCAGCATGATAGAAAATGACCTTATTATGTGTTAATGATTTATAAACCATATTTTTAATATAATTGGTTATTATATATGTACATGGTGTTTGTCATACTGCCTAAAGCATTCTAATGGTTTACACAATCGTTATGTCTTACTGATCTCAAATGATGAAATTTTGAGGCATTTTAAAATGAAAACAATACATTCCCTGTGTGGCTGTTCTTTGTAAACTGGGAGGTGGCATAGTTGTAAAATACAAATATGCCTTTAGTGTTTAGTCTATAAATCTCCATATTTGCTCATTTTACTAACTTTGAAAAAGGTATTTATATTTTGATTATAAGTGAGGGTGATAGGTAAATTTTGCCATGTATGGGTAAAGCAAGGATTCAATTTAAACTCTACAATAACAACTCTCAAATGCTAAATGTTCAGAGCAGCTGTCTAAACCAGCAGGAGGCACGGAGGGCAGAGAATTGGATACATAGCTTCCTTCCTGACTGAGGAGGGTGACCGCCAGAACCAGCATTGGAAGCCGGTGGTCACCCAATTTAGGAAGGCCTTACATTAGTATAGAAAGTCTTGCAAAGCATTTTACACTGCTTTGTGTTTGGGTTTACATACACTTTGTTTGATTTTTAGGACATATAGCAAAAAAGATAAGGGAAACTGAATGAACAAAAAAAAAAAAAAAAAGATAAGGAACTAGCTGAAGATTTGCATATGAGGAATCTGCTGAAATATTTAAAAACAATGCACATGAGGTTAGCAAAGACGTCAAAACAGGTCAAGCTGTAAGGAAAAATGAAGTACTGTACTTTTCATTACTTTAGGTTAATGTAGTATTTTTATAATACTGTCAATGTTAGTTTATCATCCTATGCAATTAAATGTAAAAGCAAGATTTTTTAAATTACCACAGAGGTTTTAACTTTCTCAAAAATCACCACATTCATGGAGGTTTCGATAGCTGCCTGAGGAGTAAAGAACTGTGCAAGAATTAAATATTCTCTTTGCTAGCACGGCAAGTGCTGTTTGGGTTCTGTATATTTACATATTGTATTTTTTGAGCCATCTCTTATACCACACATGAGTCGACCCAGACTTACTGAAAATTAGGCATTTCTATTACCACTGTCCATTTGACCAGCTTGTATAGTTTTTATATTAACCCCCATATCAGTCCAGCAACCAGCTGCAGCCCCAGGAAACCTGTTTATTATAACTCATTTTATTATTAATATTATTATTAACAGGATTTATATAGCGCCAACATATTACGCAGCGCTGTACATTAAACTCATTTGTCATCTATTGGTAAGTTTGAGTATATATTTTACACACACACAGCTGTTCCTGAAGAAGCAGTGCAATCGTGAAACGTGTAGAGTTTATGGATGTCTAAGATTTGTGCCTAGAGTACAATATTGCTTCTATGGTACCAAATAGCCTTATTGATGGCAAAAAATACCAGAATATATAGGCAGCATATATTTTAGACCTTGGCAGAAGCATGCCGTTGTCGGACTCGGACTGTGTCCCCAGTCAGACTGAACGTTCATGTTTGAAATTTCCATTCATAGACCAGTCCACACCAGAGTGTTTTCCTAATAGGCTGTAAAGTAAATATATCCTGCAGCATTTGGAATGGGTTAAAATGCTCATTAACGCCTCTCAAACACCCCCAAAAAAACCCTTAAAAACGTCTATCAGCACTCCAAACTCCCCCACTGACATGAAGGGGCATTTTCCCCAATTTACCTCTTCTATGCTACAGATCTTGATTAAAAATGTCTTTATTAATGATTACAAAATCTGTATAGGCATTTATAAGGTAAAGCCACTGAAGCCTTAGCCTTATTATCATTTTATTTTTTATTTTTTTTTTAGGCCACAAAAGCCATCTTTAAGGGGACAATAAGTTTTCATAATAAAATAAACAACAGCGAAACTACCAGTATTAACTAACCTGTGCAGCTCTTCTGTCTTCTCTTCGGAAGGACCCTGGGACATTAAAATATACCGTAATATGGCGGCCAGGTGACGAAACTGGTGAGCATCACTCTGCAAAATAAATTGTAAGAATTGTAAAGATCACCAATGATATGAAGAGTCAGTAAATAGCATTTGTTTGTTGCAATTGAAAAAACACACAAATACACACAATTTTCCAACTCCTAGGTTTCTATGGTTTGTTCCTCTGCACGTATGCTTTTCACCACATAAAAAACATTTACAGTAGATTACAGATTGGCAAATTCTAGAATATATAGCTTTTTATTTGTGGATAACAAGGGTCTGTTTTTCTGACAAAGCCCACTTCCTCACTGTAAATCCATATGGACCACTGGCAAAAATAAATCTTTGTGAATAAAAACAATGCTTACCTTGACCTGACTTCACATGTACTCTATTAAATCACTGTTTAAAATGACTGTACTTCAGCACTGCTTCCTGTAAAACCTGGGTCCTCAAATTAAGGAATGCTCTCCTTAAAGCACCCACATTTCCCAGGAGGCAGCAAAACATCACCAGGTCTTCAGGAAGTAGGGAGACACCAGGAAGGTATTTTTTACATTTATTAGAAAACTTTATTTTTAAGGTGAACATTGTATTTTCACGAAAGGTCTGTTTTAACATTTAGAAGAGGAGACCAGTAAGAAACAGAAAGGGAGTACCTATGAGATATAAGAAGCTGTTGAATGTCAAAGACTGAAATATCAGTTTTTGGACTTTTAAAAGAAATGAATGGATATTGCAATGAGCATGAAGAAAGACCCAACAGTAACCAGTATCTTCAATTATAAACCATAGACAAGTAAATGTTCGCCTTGTCAGGAGTGATAAGGAAACATCCAGCACACCAAGAGACCATTATACATTAAACCATAACTCCAGCTAAAAACAACACAATAAACCCTGGAAATGTTGGGGCCCCAGGTTTGTATTCTCCACTGCAGAATGCTCCTAATTTTTAGCAGGATTAATAGTTGGAGGTTCTAGTTCTGATGCCATCTGGGACATGCAGGAGCTGCTAACTCCCAATGCCCCTATAAAACACAGCTAGGACTAAAATGGTTAAAGCCTACCCAAACTCAACACTTTTAATTTACATAGAAGGATAGACAACCCTTCTAATTAAAATAAAATATTTAAACAACATTTCGACTTTAAGTGCAACGGCGATCAAGGCTTAATGGAAGCGCAGAGTCTACTGGGATACCTACGTCATGCATTCCGGGAGGCTCTGGCTGCTCCTTTTTTCCACCAAGGGGAACGAAATGGCGAATTCACGCATGTGCAGCGAGATCAGCTGTCTCCACCCCCCCTTTTGCAGCGGCTAGAAGATGGTGGCACCCCGCACATCGACCAAGTGGAATCCCAGGATGAGGCGGGACCAGATCATAAGAAGGTCCAGCACCATCGAGGGATCTACGGGATTAAAGGTAAGTGAAATTTTTTTGTTTTTAGTTTATTTTGCTTTAAATATAAAGACTTGCAGAGGCTAGCCACTAGAGGAAGTTCTGTATTCAACCACAAACCCCAAGCCTCCCTGTTTAGAATATAGTAGTAAATTATTTTCAGGGTATTTCCGCTCTGTAATTTATAAATAAATGATCCTTGGCTTGGTGACAAGTGCTGAGCAATTGTAGAACTACAGGCAAACATCTATGCATGCTCCTAGTTCTTCAACTGTACTATCATGAATATCAGCTAACCTGACAAACAAAAACCAATCGGCCAGCCTATAATAATAAGAAACCAAATCAGCAGGCCATTTGTTAAAACTATATAATAAAACAAGGTAAACATATTTCGACCTCTGGTCATGAAAGGGTTAAAGCTTTTTGCCTACACCAGATATCACAGATTATTGTGCAAACAAAATTACACGAGGAAGTAATGTGCAAAACGCCTGAAGTATATTTTAAATGAATGTAAATATACATTATTGATTTTTGAGACGTAAACAGGTGTGTGGGGGACTAAAATGAATATGTAGGGTATTCTCAAAGCCCCATTGCCTCTCCTGATTAAAAAAAAACAAAAAAAACACACATGTCTCAAGGAAAAGAGGTCCGATACCAAATGAGAGCAATGATAAAGGGGGAAGCACAGACAAGTCTCCTATATCGGCTTGACAACTAATATATGTTTATTGGTGGCTGTGTCCCCAACTAAGCAATGCAGATATACCTGTAGGAGAATTTATCATGAAATTTGAAGTCTACTACAAAAGGCCCCATCCAGCAAGGAGGCAAAATCCTTGACATGCGAGTAAAAATGACCTGGAAACTTCCAAAATTTCAGTACCACTTCTCCAATATACCTATTTGGCATATCGCTCATTTGTCAAAATTCTCTAAAATCCCAAATGGGATGCACTGACAATTCGTGATTATTGTGAAAATCTGCCGACCCCAGACCTTGTTCATTGATCTGCCCTAATGTATCAAAGAACAATCGTTTGGAAACAACTGCTGCGCAACAGAACAGAACTTGTTCATTCATCTGTTACTGGAAACGATCATTAGAGATTGTTTCCAGCAATAATTATCCGTGTGTAGCAAAGCCCTGGTCTTTGTTTATTTGGGCCTGATGAATGTGAGACCACAGGCAAAACTACTCTTTCACCCCCCGATAACTTCAAACTTATAATTACTATTACACTTTGCAGTTAAGACTAAAAGGCCTGTGAATATTTAATCTAACCCCTAAAGACAAACTTATCTGGGAAAATTGAGCACAGAGTTTACTACACTGCACATGTCTTATACAAAATGGTAAAAGCAACCCCCTTCCCCTTACAGAGCCAAAATACAGGAGGCAACTTCCTCTATATGATGTTGTTATTCACAATTATTTAAACTTACTTAACTTTTTATTAAATATCCAATCCTGTATGTTGTCTCCTCAGTAACAAGGGGGGTTAGGGGGTTTAAATTTCATGTGTTAAAAAAAATTATCTTCTTAACAAGTAAAAGGATTACACTTATTAATTCTAACCTGTCTGTGTATAGGTTTACTTGTTAAAGCCCCTGGAAATGGAATTGGATATGAACTCCATTGCTAACTCTGTAGTATGCTCTTCCTTATTTCTCTAGATCATCTATATTATTATTAATATTATTATTATTATTATTATTATTAAACAGAAATTATATGCCAACATATTACACAGGGCTGTACATTAAAAAAAAAAATATAAATGACAGACAGATACAGACAGAGATACAGGAGGAGAGGACCCTGCCCCGAAGAGCTTACAATCAAGCAGGTGGGGGAAGTAACACACAATAGGAGGACAGAAGATGAGCAGAAAGTAGAAGCAAGCCGAATAGGATGAGGAAGACCATTACAGAGAGTTGGGGCAGCTGTAGAAAAGTCTTGGAGCCGTGCGTGTGACAAAGTTATTAATGAGGAAGTCATTAGTAGGTCATTGGAGAAGCGAAGAGCGCGGATAGGAGAGTATTTTTTTTACTAGGTCAGAAAGGTAACTTTTATCACTGTGAATGTGTTCTGTAACCTTTACCAACCGACCAGCTACCACAAAAAGTTTGTGGTTCTTAGATATGACATGTATATTATACTATTTGTCTCTTTTTCCAATAATTAAATTCTTGTTTATAAACACTGTCTTTTTTTCTTGAAAAAATTAAAGAAAAAAATAAGTCTGCCATTGTAATACAAATATTTTGTGCATGATTTCACATTATGGAAAGAGCCCTGAGGAACCCCCATGCATTTAGTTCAGCTTTTAAAATATCTTGACCATTATAAGTGACCTCAGACTTGTTTCATAGTAAACATTGTGTGTTGTGTATAATACAATCCCCCCACCCTTCCTTTTTATCCCCTCGGTTGTTTATTAATGGTGTCTATCTTTTGAGGTAGAAAGGGCTCTGAATTCTCTCTTTTCTAGCATGCTTCATATCCTTCAGTGTAATCAGTTTATAAATTACACTAACATTATATAACAATACACAATGAACATGAAAGCAGCACATCCACTTCCACTGTTTCCTGCAGGGTGCTTTGCGTCATTAAGAATCTTCTTTTCACCGTGTACATGTGCATTCAGAATTACAAGGAAACTGAAAATTAATCTGAAACTCTCCGCCTTCCCCAGGAAGTGTAAAATGAACTCCTAGCAGATATAAAACAAATGCAATTCTGAGTTCATTAAAACAGCATCACATTTTTTTACCCAAATGCAGACAGTGTAAGTATATATTTTAAATCCCTTGTACAGCAAAGCTCAGGCCGCAGAGACCAAGAAAATAAGAAGCAGCATAAAGACCATGCTAATAGCAGTGTGTTAGGTGATGGCTTTTTCTTTTATTATATAGTCAGAGGCCGAGGGGGGACCAGATTTCAGTTACTCAATTAGAGCAGATCAAAATCCTGTAGTTTCTGTCTTGTGTAAAGCTACGTACACACATCCAATGGTTCTCGCCCGATAATAGGCTCAGGACCATTATCGGACGAGAATCTGGCGTGTTTACAGCACCCGTCGCCCTTCGATCGAACGACCGTCCTGGCGGATCCACGGACGACGAACGATCCTAATGCAAGGAAAGGCGGAAAGCGTGCAGCAGGGTACCGCTCGCCTCCCCATAGAGCGGAACGGTATGTACAGCACTCGTTCATGCATCATGCAGTCCTTAGTATGCAGCTTAACTCTCAGAACTGGATAAAAATAAATACAAGTTTAAGGTAAAAGATCGTACATAAATATTTCATCTGTGTGTTTAGCCAAGCTCAGCGTCAATCTGCCCCTCTTCCTCCTTGATATGACTATGCTGTGTTTAGCTTTTACAAAACCCATAGTGCTCTGTGAATCCTTTGTCATGTGTTAATTGTAAAAAGATAGACATAAGAGATGAGAAAAATAAAAATAAATAAAACAAATACAATTAGAATAAAGGGAACCCAATACCCTTACTCTTTTCTTTAAAGCAATGTTGTCCTTTCCAAAGGAATTAGACAGGAAAGTGCCTGTAAAACACAGGTAAAACTTACCTGTCCTGTTGCCTATGCCATTAATCTTTCATTTCTACCACCTAATATAATCCTCTGCAACCATCACACCGGGCTCTTTCCACAACTGTATGTTGTAATGACATAGGGGACAGATTAAACCACAAAATTTTGGAACAAAACAGGATCACATCTTACCTCGCTGTGGACATTCCAGCTGTCCAGCGTCACATTAAAGAGAGCCTTTAGAGCTTCTATGGTGCAGTCTGTCTCTTGCACAGCCAGCGGTGGGCTGCTGACCTCCAAAGCAGCCTGGTATTTCCCCACCCAGTGAATACCCAGAATGCTCTCCAGGGTGTTTGTCAGGAGCTGAAGTCCCTGCAGTTCCTGTTTCAGTTGAGACCTGATGTCTGTATGCAGCAGTGTTAAAAGAAAGAGAAGCCTCAGATCGAAGCAGCGAATGTCATTGACAGCACGCCCACCTTTGCATACCTTTAAGAGGCAGCAGAGCCCAGCAGCCATGTTTAATTCCAGGCTCAGCTTCTGTGCCTCAGGACTATTGAATACAATATTACACAAGCACTTTAATGACTCCACAATAACAGGAAAGTTTTTAGAATCGCCGGGAGATTTGAGTTTAGGATCCAGTTTAGCCAATTTTATGAGGGTCTTTATGTTTTCCCTTGTCATCACTGGCACTAAAACCTTTTTATCCCTGGAGAGGATTCGGAGAGCCTCCAAGCAGGCAATCTGGCAGGAAGTGCTTGTTCCTTTATCCAGAACTTCAAACAGAACTTTGCACAATTTCTGCAGAAGAAAAACATAAAATATAAAAATAGGAAAATAAAAAAATAATAACTTGATATATTGGCATTCTAGCACCACCCCTTCCTGCTAGCTGAGCATAACTATTGGCCTATTCCTGTGATTTGATGCTGCACTAGTAAACAGCAAGATTTCTGACCCATGGACCCAGAAAGTATTATTGGGTAATGTAACATAACAACGTGCAAACTTGTAACTGATTCAAGAACATCCAACAACAATTGGTCACATACCTACAGCACTATCATCTATCACACCTATTGCATCTATCACACCAAATTATATTGCAGGTAATATATCTGCAGTGTGAGATCTAAGGCATTGCAGCCTTTTTTTTTTTGCTACTAAGATGACCTCCCCCACAAAAGTGCAGCACAAGCCATGGGAGGACAGAGCAGATGCAAGCAGACCACAGGCAATATTGATGACTATTCCTTCGTTTGCCCTTTTTTTTTTTTTGTTAAAGCGAAGGCACAGAAATTACTTGTTATATGTTGTGGTTGTCCCCACCCTGGTAATCAATACACACACACACACACACTCACACTACTACTGGAGGTTTGTCAAAACTATTTTTCTAGTTTTTTTATAAAAATGGCAGTTAAAGCCCTAATGAATAACCCTATATGATAGAAAGATAAGTAATAACTTGAAAGATGTTAAAGTAATTGTTAAAAGAGAATACAATAATTTGTGGAGTTGTATAAAAAGGGGGAAAAAGTATTACCTTTTTAGCAACAATAAAAAAAAATGTAACCTTGAATGATGTAAGCAATTCGTATTTAACTTACTAGTCCTCTGACAATGTTGTCCTGCATGAATAAGTATATTGCTCTAATAATTGTCTAGAAAAGGCCAATTAACAGAAGGTGACAGAGAGACCATCCCAACCTTTAAATGTAGGTCTTTCCTTGGGGGAAAAGAAAGCAAAGGTGCAATGTGTAGTCTCCTACAGCACCAAGTAAATGAGATTAGCCCATTACAATACAGAAGAACTAGAGTATAGAAGGAGCAGAAGCACAACAAACAAACTGATCATGTGCGGACAGAAGACTGCTGATAGTAAAAGAAAATGACAGAACATTGTCCATTAGGCCATTATATATTATTATATTAGGACATATATATATAACACACACACACTATATATATATATATATATATATATATATATATATATATATATATCTTGTGGCCTACATTCTGCTTACAATTTTGGAGTACATTGAAAATGCATTGAAAAACACACACAATACCATTAGCCATACTTGCCTTTCTTTTGTCTTCATCTTTTGGATCAAACTGAAACAAAGAGCGGTTCTGTCAGAAAAAGGAAGAAAAAAAAAATAACCCTAATTAGTAAATCTACCAAAAGATCACGTGCATAAGGATCTATAAAAAGAGAAACTTAAGCATCCTGTTTCTTTGTCATCAGTACCATAGATATAAGGATCCAAGCTGTCACTTTGCCTTCCCAGGGCTACTCATCTGTAGTATGTGGGGAATCTGTAAGCCTATCGGACATGTTCTCGATTTCTGCCAACCCACCCAAGAATTGAATACATTTTCCCATATCAAATGCAGAATTTTGGTATTTTTTGTCCAATATGTGCAAAAGAAACTTACATAAAGGCCAATGCCAAGTAAAAAAAATGTATTTTTTGGATAATTAGGGAAGTAAAAGCCATTGTCATGTGAGATTTCCTCTCACTTCCTATCTCTGTAATATCCAACTGGAGGATCGTCTAACATTTTTTGCGCTGATGAAAGCTCAAAAAAGTTGGATTTCCCCTCATTTTTTGTTTTGGTGATAGTGTTAACCAGGACTAATAAAATGATTGAATCTTTCATGGTGACAGCGATCGTAAAAAAAAAAAAAAAAATAATACATTTACATAACCATACCCCAAAATACATGCTGGAAATATATTTGTCAAAAAAAAAATGATCAAGCATAATTCTAAATCACAGTTTCTTAAAGGGGACCTGTCATGAAGGCTGTTATCAAAGACAGTAATTGAACAATGCATGGCTGGTGCAGAGCAGATGTAGCATTACGCAGTGTCATGTCCGTCCCAGATCCAGCTCTGCTTCCGGAATCCAGACACTGGACAGAAAATGCTGCCCTTTCATAGGCATATGGCTACAATAAACTCAGGATAATAAACAGAAAAGGGTAATGTATTTTTTTTTTAAGCTGGCTGGGAAGAAGCTATAGGCGGGTGGTGGCCCCTGTATTGTGA
Organism: Pyxicephalus adspersus; assembly: GCF_032062135.1. Taxonomy (NCBI): domain Eukaryota; kingdom Metazoa; phylum Chordata; class Amphibia; order Anura; family Pyxicephalidae; genus Pyxicephalus; species Pyxicephalus adspersus. Next base: position 35,701,769 of record NC_092859.1, read on the forward strand.
CCCAACGCTTCAGTAACCACCGTAAAACAGCTGGGTGGTAACTAAAAAGGGTAGTGCGCCCAGCTAAAAGAGGCTGGGGAGAATACTGGTATTGTTCGGCCACTTTCCAAGTGCCCCCTGGAACTCATATTACTCAGTCTTGCCAATGGGACCTTGTTAGAGTACAGGGAATTGATGGAGAGCATACTGGAACTATTGGAGATCATTTCTAAAGAGAAAATGCAGCAAAGTTTTCCTGAAGGACAGAATTTATCCCCAGATGCTTCATTTATAGCCATAAAAATATACTTCAAACACAAAGTCCCAGCAGATCAGAATGTGACATCATGGAAGGTAGAACACCAGGAGCCACGAGTGTCACCTGTCATACTGAACGATGATTCAGCATCTCCAAGCTTTGGATCTCTCAACTCACAAATACATTGACTTGCACATTTGTAAAACTCCAGCCAAACCATTTAGGAAGAGTAAAACCGGTTAGGGGTTTACTGACGTCTGCATCCCCAGTAGGGAGATTTTCACATGCTGTGATTTTATGGGTTATATTTAATAGATTGATTTCACCTCTTCCAAATCCATGACCAGCAGCAACCAGAAGGTGTATATGAGCAATGTATTTAGCCGTTTGCCTAAAGAAGATATTCAATTCCTGTTTACGCTAGGCATGACAGGTTCTCTTTAGAATATTACATCATTAGGCTGCTGGTATCCCTGTAATAAAACCTTTATCAGGCAGACACACTGTATATACATAGATGGAGAAACAGAACTTGCGAGGAGTCGGAAGTCTGTCCATATGTCTCACACTGAGCCTCACAGCTTGGCCAAGGCTTGCAAAGATCACAATGTACGTCACCAGGCACACATCAAACACTTCCTGTATGCAAAGCAGTCCTGACGTGCCTTTATAATGATTTCCCTGAAGGTTAAGTTTATATAGGCAACTAAACATAATTTAGGTCATGTTTTCCAGAAAACAATAGGAGTATACGGGGTGTATTTTTTTTACATATGTGACAGCAAGATGATAAAGACACCATTCTTCACATGGATACATATATTTTAGTATCAGCCAGAGATGATGGCATTACAAAAATGATAATGTGACCACCACATACACTACTACAAAGAAATATCATACACACTGCAAATAGATTTACAATGGGGAGAGCGGAAAAGGAAAGACTCATATATGCTGATGTATGTAGGTAGTGCTAGGCTTTCCCGATACAATGACACCATCTCTTGGTTTTTTTCAACAAGACGATGACAATTGATTTAAAAGGCACAGATGACTCTGCTAACATTCTAAAAGTGAAGGGAGGTCAGCGTTTATTTGAGTTCTTACTTTTAGAACTCGTGCCAAGGTGCCAGGAGCCAAGCCTGGAGCAACAAATAAAACTGCATTCCTGGTCCTCCAAATATTTTAGTCTTTAGTAAATCTTTAGTGGAAGGTGAGGGAAACTGGGTGTATTATTATAACTATATATTTAAAGTACGCCCCTATACAACACAGAGCTTTACCACCATCACGTCAGAACCGAGGAGCTCACAATCTAGTGTCCCCAACATAGTCTAAGGACATTTTCTGGGTACAAGCCAATTTGCATATGCGTTTGGAGTATATGGGAGCAAACCCACGCAAACATAGAACAAGTTCCATGCAGAAAGTGTTCTGGACAAGGGTTTAGCCTGGGACCTTTGTGCTGGAAGGTGAGAGCAAGAAAAAGTTTGGGAGAAATTTTCAGAACATTTTAGGGAATTTTTGCTATTTGGTAAAATTAGCAAATATGAAAGGCAATATTTAGCTAAGGCTAAGTGATCAAAAAGTAGAGTGTGCTCAAGTATTTTAAACCTCCCAATCCTACCAAGTTGAACTAATTTTTCTGGATGGATTTTATTAGGAAGAGATCTTGCACATAAAACGCACCTAAACAAAATGTAGCGTCATCAGTCAAGAAGGTAGTTTTATAACCACGTATGCACCAAAACGAACAACAAAGGGGTGTGATTTAGCTCCTATAGGAGGGGCAGCAGGGAAGTGCAGTATGTTGGTTCCTTCAAGAGAATCTGCCACTTTGCCTTGATTGGATGTTTTCTTTTTTTTTCTAAAGGCTTTTTGGGTTGTTTTTTGGGTAAATATTACCGGTATATAAATAAAGTAAAATGTATACACCCCAAATGCACATTTTACTTGTCCTTTAAAGTTATCTGGAGACATAAATATATCTTTCTTTTCTCATATGTTGTCTAATTGTATATTGTACATTATATATTGCTAGACGTTTAGGCATTTCTCAGCAGAAGAGACTTTGCATTTTTTTTCTGTTTTGATAAAACCAATTTCCGCTTTTAACTTTGTATGATCATGGAGGTGATTATTGGAGAAAAGGACAGGCGTTGTCCCCTCTGCAATAATGTGTCTTACATGCCTGATCACTCGGAGCTTCTGGTATCAAAGCTGAGCTGCTCATGCGCATTGTTAGCTTTGGTTGGAGGGGAAACCTGGCATTCATGGCTTCCCTTGCGGAATAAAATGAGTTACGTCATCTCGGCATGGCCAATCAAGATGGACAAAAGTTGTCTGTAGCAAGAAGAAGTGGAGAAAGATGGTGGTCGCCTAGGCTGGAACGTGAATAGGCAAGTGGAATGGATTAAGTTGCACTTATAGTGAAAATGGAGCCAGGTGCTGGCACTAAGCAACTCCACCCCATATAAGCAACAGTTACATGGTCACCGGACACCCAGTCAGTCAAAAAAGAAGAGACAGGATGGATGAAGCATCACTTCATTCCACATTTTGTCCTTGCTAAAAAAAAAAAGGTATAATTCTTACTTCTCTGCCACCCACATTTCCTACCTTTTCAGCTATGTACATGACATTCCCACATGATCATAGTGCCATGTTGTGAGTAGAGCTGCCCAGTCAAATAATGAATGCAGAACTGTAACTTTGCAACTTGCCCTGCACTGTTATAAGTGCAGCGTGTAGCAGATTAGTGTGCATTGGGCTGCCTATTCTAATGAATGGGATGCAGAATCCAACACACACACAGGTTGTAGAGAAGTCCCCAGCCATAGTGGAAGCATGGCATAATGATTTTGTAGCTTTACAAGAGAGTGAAGATAGCAGGCACTGGGGATGGAGAGATACTGTGAAACTTCCTTTTTGTGTTACTTTAGGTCACTAAGCAGCGCTGCACACAAATGAAATAATATACTTTCCTCACCAAGTAATTTTAGAAGGAAGCGAGAAACACAAGACAAACATTTTGTAACACAGTTCTTGTACAGTGCATAGTACGGTCGTGTATTGTGTACAGGGTGCTGAAAGGTCACAGAAACTCCACAAAAACAATCTGGATCCAAAACAAACACCCCACACAACACAATCATATTTCAGAGCATGTGATTTACTTTGGGGCAAAAGAAATAACTAGGGATCAGTGAGGGCTCACCCTCCCCACAGCATGTACAGCATATATAAAACTCTTTTTATATCAAACATTTTATTGGTACATCATATGAAAAAGTAAAGTAGGAGACATACATTTTTGCAGTGCCCCAGAATGGGAACCCCTGTGTCCCTATATTACAATATACAGACATACATTCGCTGCCCTGTTAGAAGCAAGGGTTGCTTCTAACAGGGCAGAACCCACAGGACATCTTTTGGAGACTTACGATAATGTTTCAACTATGTACTACATATTTATGTTGATACTTTTAGGAAGAAGTGAATGTATGTCTGTATATTGTAATATAGAGACACAGGGGTTCCCATTCTGGGGCACTGAAAAAATAATGTCTCCTACTTTACTTTTTATTATCATGTACCAAAAAAAATGTTTTAGGAGTTTTATATATGCCGTTAAAGTCCCATTTCTCTGCACATATCAATTTAGCCTACATTTGCATGTGGGCATTTAATACAATACGTTGAATGTTCACCAACCAGTAAACCCTTTATTTATTTGTATGAAATCCCCTCAGCATGTCACAACTAGGGAAGGTCTGAACCAGGAACAAAAATGACAGCTTGTCATGCAGTGTGTACACAGGCTTTCCAGTGATCACAGATAGCAGGGTACTATATGAGTTACTGACAGTCCCAGTGACTGTACATGGGTCTAAGTGACAGCACAGTGCAGATGGAGGGATGGCACACTGTGTGTATACAGTGCAGGCAGTGATGGGGGATGGCACACTGTGCAGGCAGTGATGGGGGGGATGGCACACAGTGTGTATACAGTGCAGGCAGTGATGGGGGGGATGGCACACAGTGTATATACAGTGCAGGCAGTGATGGGGGGACGGCACACAGTGTGTATACAGTGCAGGCAGTGATGGGGGGGATGGCACACAGTGTATATACAGTGCAGGCAGTGATGGGGGGATGGCACACAGTGTATATACAGTGCAGGCAGTGATGGGGGGATGGCACACTGTGCAGGCAGTGATGGGGGATGGCACACAGTGTATATACTGTGCAGGCAGTGATGGGAGGATGGCACACAGTGTATCTACAGTGCAGCACAGTGAGTTGTTACCTGCTCATTGTAGACCTTCAGGGTTGATGCTGTCTCCTCCAGGTTCCCCGGGCGGACCCTCCCCAGCACAATGTCCAGGTCCATGTCTGTGCCGGAAGTAAAGGGAACTTACAAATAAACTACAACCAAATCTCCTTTCTTTACATAGTCACACAGCCTCTGGTACTGCGCATGCGCCAAATTCCCCAGCTCTACCACACCTGATTATTGCCGCACTGCTCCACCTAACCTAATCCTTCATAAACAGTCTTCGGCTATAACTAACTTGATCATACGAAAGTCCACCTAGCTTGCTGCTAAGCTCCCTCCTACTCATTGTAACCATTGGCTGAAAGCGAGACAATCGTCCCTGCAGTGCGCATGCTTCCTTTCTACGTAGATATCCCGTGCAACGGACGCCATTTTGTCGAAGCTCAAACCCTGTTTATTTGAACGTTGATTTACACAAATATGGCGCTGTATGTGCAGACAGAAAATTATTGTGGTAGCGGATCAGAAAGTTAAAATAAACTTTATTATCAACATTATATAGTGACAACAAAGTGTAGGAGTGTTACAAATGCTAAAATAATCTTCCTTCCACTCATTATTTGTCTTTTCAGGTGCCTAACTTTAACTCCTTCCTTCTTGATACCCGATATTCGCCTACCACCCTTCCTCTTTTATAGGTATTAACCCTTTATTCCTGCTGCCTTAACCCTAACTACAAGTGAACAACTTACAGATCATTCATAATGCACTGATGTGTGCATCTGGCCTTCAGGTGACCTCCTGAGCCGCTGGTGACCTCTTGAGCTGCATGTGACCTGTTTTGAATAGGTTTTGCACTTGGCAGGTTTAAAGCAGAAATAAACATTATTGTGAGCTGGATTGTTGCCTTATTATCAGTATACAACGCACAGCATACAGCAATAATGACAGTTTAGGACCCTACCATCATCTTTGCCACTGACTTTCCTGGGGTCCACCACAATCTGCCTTTGGGCAGCCATTGATGGTGTAACTGTTACATTGTCTCACCATTATCATTACCATTTAGTCTGTTCTTGGTGGTTCTCAGAATTGTGCCCGGTTCTATACCACATATACCGCGAGATTTCACCTCGTCGTGCCTTTTTATATTTTGACCTATGGTGCTATGGACGGCATTTCCTCCAACACTTATTCCTGCCCATCATGGCTACATTCCCATATCATACCAACCAGTGTAGCCATGCCCTATTCTCGATTGATTGCTATGAATACACATTAAGGTGCAGACCACATATGTTATCCCCTCCCCCAGCGAGCAGACATGTACAGGCAGCAGGTATAAAAGCTTTACCCCAATAAATTGATGTTCTGGTTTTGTGTGCAGGAGGACAACAAATGTTTTTTTGGAGCCCTGGAGTTCATGAAATGTCTTGCTTTCTTTCCTCCCTGGATACATGTGCTTGGATATCTAGAACTGTAAAAAGATGTTAAATTACGGCTACAGGACTGAGATGATTCCTACAGGTAATACGTTATATATGAGCAGCCTCAGGGTACTTCCTGCTCAGATCTCAGGGTCATCATCACATCTTCCGGTCTGTATGTCAGCGTTAAAGGCTGGTTTTGGCTAAGGATTGGTAGGGGAATCTCAGGCTGGCCTAGGGGAGAAAAAAATAATAAATCTGGCCCTTTTCTGTGCAGTGTAAGCAAAAAAAAAACACCAGGAGATTTTTTCTTCTGCCAACAAACCTCAACCTCTTTGGGACTTTTATATTTTGACTTTATTCCCACTAAGTTGATTTTACTTTTCATAAAGTTGGAGGTGCTAAAACTGTGTGACATGAACAAAATGTGGCCCTAGGTGGCCCTATATAGTACTGACCATGACACTCTATACATTGTACATTACACAGTAATGGCTCCTCTACATTACATTCCTGCTAGTTTAATGCAAATCCTCTTTTGGATAGGATTATATCCAAAAATAAATCACTAGGGCAGCAATTCTTGAATTTTTTTTATCCTTTTGGTCTCAGGGAACCCTCTGCTATTCTTACTTCTTATATTCTTACTTCTTATATATGCTATTCTTATATCCACAGCTCACAGTATATTAGTGTGGAGATCAGTGAGAAGAATGCCTCTTACACTGCTGGCTGGTGAGAAGAATGCCACACTCAAAAAGATCATTAGTATCAGTTATACTGACTCGAGAGTCACAATTTGCACATTGCTCGAGGAACCCCTATCAAGGTCTGGAGAAACCCAGCACTAGGGTAATAAATGACTATAAATTCTTGCTTGTGGTATAGTATTTATTATACATTATAAATAGTTATCAGTACTGTGGCATATGTGTACTGTGTGTAAAATGAGTAGATTAGATTTAGATTTAAAGTCAATTTTTTGTACAAATTTAAAAAAGCTAATGCAGTCACCCCATTGAAAGACTAGCTACATGAAGTATTATACGTTTGGGTTCCTAGGTAAAGGTAAAACTGCAAGGTTGTATATCGATAAATTTGTGAAGAATTAGGCGCTCTGTCAAAGGTTTATTGCCGTGTGTGTCCATGCTGCAGAGATCCACTGCTTCTAATTTTCCTGGTGCCCATAGTCACCAAGGAAAATTAAAGGAATTCCAACATTTTGAGTTGGGGACATCCTTTCAGAGGAGGTGAGGAAAATTCTTCAATCTGTCCAGTGACAGCTATCTGGGATGACATTTTTATAAAGCAATTACAACGCTTTTACCAAGCTCAATGCACCAGTTTAGGTAGATTTGGCATATTATGAAGTATGTGGAAGGAAAGTACAGTTGATCTATTTCACCTGCTATGCAGCAAACGTTGTCCTGTGCCTAGTATGAGCAAAGCATAAGAATCACTTTAAATATACATGCACATGCATTTTACATTATTGTGCAGGGTCATTAAAGGGTAAAGTATCACGATCGTTATTGCCTACTTAAGGTAATATTACTTACAGAGTATAAATTACACTCTTGACACAAGTCCCAGGCTTTTCCCCTTTTGCTTTGTGTTATAGAAAAGAACTTATTATACTTTATACAGTCACAGTAATCCCTTGCAATTATCAGAAATAATTTTTAATGTTCTAGAGTTCTAATAAAAGCTGACATGTGATTGGTTTTATAGGTTACTCAACACCATTACCCTATTTTTTAATAAAGCCATAACAGGTGGTCCCTGGGTTACATACGAGATAGGGACTGTAGGGTTGTTCCTAAGTTGAATTTGGATGTAAGTTTGAACAAGTACATTATTTTAATAAATGCAATTAGGACAGATGTTTGTCTCAACATATTATTAGGCAATGTGGTGTCAGTTACTGTGCAGTTACTGTACAAAATCCTCACTGTGAGTTAACCACCTGAGCGTTACACTGAGGTCTAGATTTCTGTACCAAAAGTGTTCCACTGTTTTTCATGAAATTTTTTTTTTAAATTGTA
>NC_092859.1:35710612-35923355 GCF_032062135.1 Pyxicephalus adspersus
ATGTGCACAGCGGGACCATGGAGGTAAGGCTGTGACAAAATTACGGGGTTAACCATCCTAGCCATTTTTTTTTGCCCAACCTTCGTACGGGCATACCGGCTAGGTGGTTAATCACAATCAAAGCAAAAAAACAAAGCAAAAACCAAATTCTTTATGGAGCCTAGACACTCATTAACTTCTGGAGCAAACTGTGCTTTGATATTCAAAAAGAAACAACTGCAGAGTTTGTCTCGGTCTTTAAAGAGTTACAAGAGCTTGCAGAACAGCAAATTACATCTGCAATTCATGTGAACCGCTACCTCCCCCTATCAAGCCTTGGTCCTGCACACCAACGAGCCAGGAAGCCCCGTTCGTATCTAGATGGCGTCCGTATGTCAGACCTAAAATAATTGTGTATTACTTAGGCTTGACATCTCTAGTGGCTACCTCTAGACCAGTGTTTTTTCACCTGGGTTCTTCGGTTCTTCCAGAGGTTGATAGGGGTTCCTTGATCAATTTGAGTTTGTGCCTCTTAGGTCAGTTTAACTGATAGCAATGATCTTTTTGGCTATCTGTAAGGGTCATATTATTCCCACTGGCCAGTAACCTAAAATGCTTTTTTTCTAATGACCATCATACTAATGTTCTGTGAGCTGTGGATTTAGTAATAATAGCAGGGGTGCCTTAAAATCTGAAATTTATTTCAAAAGGTTCCCCTATGTTAAAAAGGTTGGGAATCCCTGCTGTCGAAGAACCATAGGGTTTCCACAGAACCCTGGTTGAAAAGTACTGCCCATGCCTCATCATCTGAATTTTCAGAATAAATCAACCACCAAAAATATATATTTCCAATAAACTGTTTATTGACGTGAATACTCGCTTCACAACAGTACAAATAATAAGTTGTTTTTTTTCACTTGCAATTGGCACAGTTACCACACTGGCTGCTAGGAAATTTATTATCTACACATAATAGATTGCTCAGATGTTATATAAACCATTTATTAATGTCTTACCCATAGGGTAATAAGTCCGTTTTATTTCCTCAGTGCGTTTCTTTAAAATTTGGAATACATTCATGTTAATGCGTTCTAAAAAAAAAAAAAAACTCACAATGCTACAAATTAGACACAGAAATGTCTAAGACAAAGGTACATTACAAAGTTTGTACAACTGTGTTAAATTGCAGTTTTTGCAAGGCACAAGATTGTTTGCCAAAAAGTATCATTGTGATAGTTTGTGGTTTACAGGTACACCATGTGTGCAAATTACAATATATACACTTTTTCCATGCTGAGTTTAGAAAATTAACAAGCAAAAATAATGAAATTTAAATGGGCGTCAAGTAAATCTGATTAAATAAATGTCTTTACACAATGCAATATATTGTATTAGATATTTGTGTCATGTGATCTTCATTTTGGCTCTGCTCATTAACCACAAAATTTGTACAAATTAATGTGATCCATTTTCGGTAACAAACGGGCATCAACCATTTGTACACTTGAATCCATCATCACATTTCCTAGGTTTGTAACAGGTAAGTTGTATTCAAAAACATGTTTACAATTATGGGAGAGTGGGAAAAATGTAGACCATCTGTCAGGTTCTTATTGCTTTTTCTGTCCCTGCTGGGGAGATTCAATTTCTTATCCTTACTATTATCACTAAAGCAAGAGGTCATCAGCTCTGTCACCTGAGCAAAAGGTAATAGAGGGCACCAAAATGCAGGGTACAGCAACAGAGAATCCTAGGGTGTCAGAATTGGTTAGGTCAATGTTTCCTTTTGCTAAAAGAAATCCATATATCTTCAGTTGCCTTTATCTACTTTTTGTTTTATGATATAGATTTCACTTATTATATAGTTACATAGTTCATGTTATGATTATCTATTTTTAATCATATGAAATCTGAATTCCCAAGATTTTTGACAAGTTTCATTTAAATGTAACCTGTACTAAATGGGTAACGTATGAATATTTGTTACATAGCTAAATACTTTTTGATCTTCTGACCTGCACCGACATGCAGAAAAAAAATTCAGTGAAGTCCAAACTTTTAATCTGCATACATTCAGATCAGTGCTAAAAAACATTAAAGCAACTCAATCAGCATAGTCAGGGAGCAAACATTTTAGGGAGAGAAGGCAGCCATGATTGTTAATTTAAATAAAAACAGCAATGGAAAAAAGGAGTTGATTTATAACCCACCATGATCAAACAGTACACAATCTAAATCCATAATGTCTCATAGGTTTTCCACAATGAACATTTTAAAGGCCATAATACGGGGAAAGCCACAATGAATGAATCTGTAGAAACAGAAACTTTATATTTGCTTTTCTAAAATATGAACAAATCAAGTACTGTTTGATTATGGTGGGCTACAAATCAACTCTTGCTTTTCCATTGCTGTTTTTTATTTAAAAAAAGTCCTATGATTTTCTTACCAACATTTGAGTAAAATCTCAGGACCAATCTGACGGACCAATACGGAATTTAAATAATTCTGCTGTTGTAATTATGTTATAACCTTTTGATAGAAGTGCACTACTGACTCTACAGAGTGTCAAAATTAACAATCTTTAAAAATAAATTAGCAATACATAGACCTTCTAGTATACCAAGCTCCTATATTTCTTGTGATCTGTATATAGTGGATAAATAGATATATATAGCATCATTGAAAACTGTGTTGACTAACCATAAATCGAACTGAGAATTTAAAACTCCAATTAGTCTGTTGAATCTGAAAATTGGAATTTCATTGGTTGTTGTAGTCCTTAAATGCAGGTCTTAGTTATTACATGTGTAAATGAGGACCAGGTAGCTACAAATAACTATTAGACAAAACATTATAGATGTAAAACCATATCAATGAGAGGTAAAACCATTAGAATGCTGTGGCCCCACTATGGCCTACAAGGATGCTAAAAGTTTATGGCATTTGTTAAGCTCAATGACATTTTATTTGTGTTATCAGCTTGCAATGGAATGCATGTGGTTGTTTCACACTGCCAGGGCAATGGGGCAGATATATGAGCTGGTATTTCTACTGACACTTGCTCCCTGTGTATCTATCTATCACTCAAAACTATTGTTACAAAGACAAACATGTTTGTGTCCTCCAAGCACGTACTGATATCTGTCAGGCAGGTACCAAAGAATACGGAGAGATAAAAAAAGCTTTTTCTCCTGAAACTGTTGGCCTGAAGGAGTCTGTCCTGGCCCATCAGCATAGACAAACCAGAATTGGAGCTTTTGTAGATGGAGTTCAGGGCTTATCTAGGTGGCAGTAGTTTAAAAGATTATTCAGATTTCATTTATAAGGACATTAAAATCAATTTGATCTTATGACCTGCTTTTGACCTGCTTCAAGGGGGTTTGCATCACTATATACTTGTAAAGGAATGCAAAATCAGTCTGAAGGAAACAGAAGCTTATCAACACAAGCATTTACACATATTTTATGGATACCTAATGGCTTTTTTTCTTTTGTAACTATCTCCAAATGCACTTACTCATATATCATTAATGTTAAGTCTAGCCACTTCCTCAACTGCAGTTTAAGTTTAAAATATGGATTGCTCAGTTCATGGTCCAGCTGGGAAAAGCTATTAATGTCCCTTTGCAATGAAGACCATGCATACAGATGGATATAAATGTCACAGACTACAAGTAGATCCCAGTAATGCACTATAAAGATGAACCCAGTGAGAAAGCTGTTTCACAAGCTGATATAGACCCATGTGGTGTTTTACGAACTCTCTGGTCTCATTTTTTGTTCTGTAGGGATTAGGCCTAAGTTCCATGTTCTCCTTAATTCTTCACAAAAATAATACACAAAGAGTTCTCTGCATACCCCCACCCAGTGTTACTCTTATGCTTGCTTCAACATTCCCGTGCAACTCATTAGCAAAGGAACTATATACTTTCCAAGGGTCAAAGAAACCACCACTTAGTGATTTTCCAACAATTTAGAAAATGGCTTTTTGTGATACTGAGCAGTTCCACACACCTACTCCTTATGGTTTATCTGCCAAGGTACCAAAACACAACCGAAGAGATTGGCGCGTCCTCTGAATATAAGGCCATGCAAGTAACTCGTTAGGCATTGCATATTACTAAAAACCGGAAACTCATGAAGACCAAGGGGTATGTTAATTCCATTGTGGGTTGGATTCAAAATAAACTGGATTTTTTAAAAAAGTGGATTTAAAAAAAAACTTTCCTATTAGAAAAAAGCAAAATTTTGGCCACCCCTCCTTGTTTATATAAAAATAAAAGGGCTAACGTACCACAACGCACCTCTAACAAGATGTGTTTTTTTCACTCACAATGCAGCACACCCCCATGCACAGAATGTTCACATGTGTGCATTATGATGCAGAGAGTGCACTGGGTACAATAAGGTGTCATTTGTTTACTAATATGAGCAGACCATAAAAAAAGTTGTTGACCTTAATAGTCAGAAAGGTTCAGCTGCAGAATTAAATCATAAAACAAGGTTCTGATGACCTGTGAGTATAAAACAAGAGACCTCATGATCAAAACTGTCTTAAAAGAGAACAAATCAGCCTCTACCTTTCAATGTTTTAGAAACATATAATGTAGATGCTAAAATGTTCTATTGGCAGCAAGAACAATTCATTCCAATGCTTCCAGCTATGATGCTCACAGCCAGAATGGGACGTATTTATTGTCCAGAACTGGAACCACACAGGATCATATAAACAGAAATAATTAACATTTTGAAGGCACTGTTTGGCCCCCCATAGTGCTCTAAAGTAGCAATAAATTCTTTTTCTCTACAAGGACTTTTTTATTAACTGTACATGTCCATTTGTTTTAGCTATGCCTTTTTTACAAACTGGTTCTTATAATTTTAGAAATAGTCCTAAAAGTTCTGAAGAGTTCTTAACTGCACGATTCACTTGGCCCAACCCGTGCTCGCCTCCCCATTTATGTAAGCAAAGCCAGGAAAATGCTGCATATGTTCATATTCTGAGTTCCTTCGTGTAGCCAAGGACGTGTACATGTCGGTAGAGCTACCGTATCTTCCAGAGTGCATGGAAGGGGAAGAATAGCAGCTGTTGCTTGATGCCACATCGGGCCAACGTGGTGCCACTTGACTTGGATGAAGTCGGGGAGTGCCGCTCATCAGACAGGGCTCCATACGCGTCTGGCTGTTAAAAGGGTACTGCAAAAAAAAAAAAAAAAAAGTATAAATACAAAGATGCTGAAGTACATTAAAACCAAAAAGCTAAATATGTAAAAGTGCTAAAGCAATATCTATCATAAATTGCTCATGTTTTGTTTTCCACAGGTTTTCAGCTTTTTATTATCTTTTGTTACATCTCAGTAATACTGATTTCCTGCAGGCACTATGCACTCCAGTGGCATTTCTCAGAGAGTGTTTCCTGATACAGACAGGTGAACCGTATCTGCATAAAATGTCTTGAAACAACCTCTTATAGTCTGAATCAGAAGCCCATGTGACAGGTTGACAAGGCAGGAGCACATTTATAAAATACAGAAAGAATCACCCTGTCACATTATTTTATTGAAATTTTCAGAAAATGTTAAGGTGACCAAGGTTGATGGGTGCACAAGTAGTATAAAACAATACAAGATCAACAAGATCTGCTTTACAACTGGCATGGCTGTGTTGTTCGAGCAAACTTTAGGGAATGTTCCCATTGGTTGGGGGTTGTTCAGGAGCATTCCCATTAAGTGAATAAAACAGGGATTCCCCATTTATTAAAAAATCAATTTAATATTGATAAGGATACCCCAATTTTTACCAGATTAGCATTAGATTCAGTGTTGATATATAACTAATGTCCAAGCCATTAAAAATATCTTGTAGTATATAGATTTCTTTAGAGCTTTGTGTGATTGAACTGACAGCTTTCTCATTGCCTTTCCCTTCTGCAATATGGGACCCGCTTGCTCACAATTTTGATTGATTGATTTTGCATTTAGTTCCACTTTAGGAGGGGCATTCTGACCACCAGCAGGGGTTTCATGATCCAGCAGAGATTTTGTGATTCAGGATTCTTCTGGGTATAAATTAGGTTTAAATGTTTAAACTAAATTAAATGCAGCTGGGATTCTTTAATAAAATATAAATATCTGTGGACATGAAAGGAAAGCCATTGGGATAATGCAAGCCACAACAACCCACCCTAAACTAGAACCCTAGAATATTGCTATCCTTATATAATACATTCAAAGTTCAGAGTCATCTGCTATATTTACGAGCAGGAAGACAAGGATAATACAGAATTAAACAGAGCCAGCTATGTTCCACTTACTCAGTCACAGCTGTGAATGTCACCAGTTTAAAGGACAAAACAAAATCTAAAAATGATACAGACACTTCAGCCACATAATAAATGCTATTATGACGGGAAGATGGAAAGTTTTGTCATTTTGGGTCAGCTAATTGAAAATGACTCATTATTTTTTTCCCTGGCTGTTACAGTGAAGAGACTATTGAAAGACAATGTTTTAAGACCGCACCACTGGCATGCGTCTTACCACGTTCCAGTGAACTTTCTATTCAGCCCTTGTTACCAATAAACAAACTTAGCCATCTGCACAGGGGTTGGCATGATGCACCCACAGTCACCTCTCACACTGAACATCCGGTGTAATAAAGGGGACTAAGGTCCTCCAAGCTGGGTTCCTAGTAATCTATGTCGAGGATGAAGGCGACATTTGTTTTGGTACTCCCAACAGGAAATTACCACTTTCTAGATCAGCTAATTCTTGGCTGGCAAGGAGCTTTAACCCTATATGTTGGTTGTTTAAAGGATAAGTGCGTTTTTACATGAAGTGCACTTATCCTTCCTGTCTAGACCTAAAGTAACCGCACGTCCCTGTCCCAGACATGTAATTTGATTATTGTTGTCATCCTATTGTCAAAAACATGCAGCTGGCTATGACTGCACAGATAATCCCTATAGCCTTCACAGGAGAATTTCCGGACATTTTAGGTAGTCCCATAGAAGAAGATTTCGGTTGAAGATAGTTAGGGTGGGCTACTTTTGGTCAGGGGGGGGGTTAGGCAGATCCAGTGCAAACTTCTTTTATGTATAAGTTAACATATTCTTTAAGGCCCTATACCCACTGCCATTTTAAAGCTGAATTCTAGGCAGGTATAAGTGATGCAGGTATAAGTGATGCAGGATAATGCATTCATTCATTATTGCATTGATTTTTTTTTTCAGTGCAGCTATTGTAGGTATTTGAATTCAACTTTTTATCAGTCTCTTCTCCAATTTAGATTTATAGAGAGGCAGGACCAAGACTCAGTCTGTGGCATGCAAATGTGTTTACAAGGGACGAGCACAGTGAGAAGAGAGAAGACCTTAACAGTCTCCTGCAGCTCCTTTGTTTTAACTGCCCAGTCAGAAGACTGATAGAAAGGAGACATTGCTATAGTATTAGACTGTAAATTGTATTATCCCTGTGGCTTTGGCTGTCTTGTAGAGCTGTATAAACCTTAAGAATAAATGGATACAAATATTTATTTTGTCTGTGTATTTGGCTGTTTGCCTCGAATTTAGCTTTAGTTTTTAATTGTAATTGCCACTATGACATGTATCATGTTTAGTAGCTTCTGCAATGCATTTAAAAAGCTTCAAGAGACTTTCTTGAAGCCTTTTAACCACTCATCAGCTTTAGACTTGGAATATCTAACCTTGAAATTATCAGGACTGCTGGTTGTTGTTTTAAATAAACATTTATTCATTTTGGTGAGCCTTCAATATGTTCCAGCACATTTGGCTACAGGCTAGAATCTTAAACACACCTAGTACCAGTCTTCGATGCCCAAGCAAATATTTATTTAATTGATATCTTGGCAAAATCAATCAGGGACTCAATCCATTAGGGGATTTTGTTTTGTAATTGTTGTCCAAAAGAATACTGATTAAATGCAGAACTCTAGGCAAACATCTAAGTACACAACTGAACTTCATAATGCTTTGATGTATAACCACTACTATGTACTTTTATTTCTGTCTGGCTAGTCCTGTGATTTACATATCTGACACACTGGCCCTGATTTATGAAAGCTCTCCAAGGCTGGAGAGAATACACTTTCAGAAGTGAACTAGGTGATCCAGAAAACATGGAATGGATTTTTAAAAATCATTTGCTATTTGCTAGCAAATGTTTTGAATCCTGGACCAGATCCATTCCAGGTTTGCTGGATCACCCAGCTTCACTGATGAAAGTGTATTCTCTCCAGCCTTGGAGAGCTTTCATAAATCAGGGTCACTGTATAAAGTGGCTTATCATACATTTAAAGAGAATTAGTTTCCATTGAATTATTGCCAAAAACCTTTTTAAACGTTTTACTTACTTAAATACAGAAATGTAAATTGTGTGTGTTGGGACGTTCTTGTATTGTTTAATTTTACCTGAAGGCTTCACATGCTTAGGATACCATATTATTGATGATGGTGTCTTTATCTTGTGACCTAGTTCAATTTCTGAAGAATGTTTCCTTCTGCACGTCACTATGTGGTAAAGCATTTACGTAACAGGAAGAAAAAAATGTGGACTAGAGGTCACAATAGGGTAATTACATGTTTTTTATGTTTGTTTTTTGCGAAGCTATTCTACCTTTCTGTGTTTAGGGCTTACAAAGAAAGCAATATGCCAACTTTTAATACTCAGCAGAGTGGATCTTTTGGGTGTGTTTATATATGTCTGACACAAATCAGCCCCTCCATGCAGCTTCTCACCTTGTGATTTGCTGCAATATTACAATGTTCTCTGTCTGCATTCTGATATATGGGACATTATTAAATAAAAACTGACTTTACTATTAGTATGTTTTTGTTGGTGTGCCTCTTGGGGAGATTTTGCATTCTGTCCTGGCAGGAAGTAATGTGAAATCTCCCTATTAGGGACACACATAGCAAAAAAAAAAAAACAGCTGATAGCTCTTCAATGAATGGCAAAAGATTAGAAAACAAGTTCCCTCTATCTAATCAGAAACAAGTAGGTGATCACAATCTGCAGTATTTAGCAAAATAGTAAAAAATGTGGGTGCTCTGGCCATCTTATATTGGTATAACTGGTTATAGGAGTCATACAAACCTGGGAGGTGCTTCTATGGTAGGCTGTGTAATGAAGTGGTCCAGTAATCCCTGCTTCGTGCGGTAAAGATGTATACTGCGATGCTATTGGATGATGACTTTGATTGCTGTAAGTTCCATAATTATAGCTCCCTGTATACCTGAAAAAAATGCAAAATGTGTCACTGACAATCTGCACTGACTTTAGAAGTTTTTATTTACATATAAAAAGGTTCATTCTGTTATTGGGCAAGCCTATTTCAAGACATTGTGATGCCCAAGGCTGATCAGTGGTGACATTCTGTGTACAAACTGCATTCAGGACATAGTTGCACATACTAGAACCCATTTGCTTATTCTTATCTTCATGGAACCTTATTCCCATTATAATCAGTTCATTCAGGACATAGTGGATCATACTGGAACCCTTATTTGCTTATTCTTATCTTCATGGAACCCTATTCCCATTACAATCAGTTCATGATTTAATAGCAAATAGTCAGTCCACCCTGGATGGGCATAAGTGGCTGACAGTCAGGCCCCAGAAAGTGCGTATACATTGGAATTGGCTTTAAAGAGAAGTTACAATTCTCCAAATGCAGATAATACATTTTATACAGATTTTTACAGATATTTAAACTTCCTTGAAGTGATACCTTGACTACTATGTGCTAATGAGGGTTCAGAAAAAAAAGTAAAAAAGTAACTAAAAATTAGCACTCTACGTTACGTAACGTAAAAGGTACTGTAAATTTTGGCTATCCTCACACTGGCTAGTTGTTATCAGTGAAATGATGGTTCGCCTGACATCAATATCAGGTACACAGGATGGTAAAACTTATATAAGTGCACCAATCTTGCATAAAAAAGAGAAATCCTCCTCCCCTAACATCAGGGAAGAATAAATCAATTTAGGCTTTAATTTTGGCTATAACAATGGCATTTTTACAAAACACATTGAAAATGACGTAATACATTTACTTACCCATGCTCGTCTCGATGTGGATATACAGGTATTCTGTGTGTGACAGAAGGGGACATGTGTGCACTCCTCATACACGGGACTTGCTGGGGGCTCTCTGCAGCTCCATTAGCAGCTGTGGTGACAGTGTAGGTTAGAGACCATGTATATGACTGCATTGTACCTACAGAAATGAAGCCAGGAATCACATTACACAGCAGTATTTGTCTTATCCTTAGATACAGAACTTAAAGAGCCCCTGTCATTTCTGCAAAGAAAAGACAGACCTTTTACGAGGTGATTGCTAGAATGTGGTCACTTCGCAAAGTTTTTTACTCCATGTTAACAGTAAACTGTTACTTTTAATGTAAGCAGTTTGCAAATCATTTTAGTTTCCTTTTTTAAGACTTATTTGTGATTCTTGGGAAAAGCAACATTAATTCAAATTAAAAATATACCTTAAGTTAAAGTCACCTCTAGAGATTTCTAGATATGACTTGTGCAAAGAGATCACTGCTTCCCCACAGAGGGCAATGGATTTTTCCATTGTATGTATGTATAAATTCCTATACATCAGCTGGGAATTTTATCAATATCCAAATTCTAATATGAAACTTTAGATTCCATGTTTTTCACAAGGACGTGTTAGTGGTAGTTTCAATTGATTACAAGGAGATTGGATTTAAATTACTTTGATTGAACGTGGCAGAAAAATCTAATTGTTAACATTACATTTGTAGAAGTTTTTTTTTTAAAGAGATTTTCCAAGAAACTCAATTGAAACTTTCTTATCAGTTAATCTAAAAGGATTTCATGTAATATTATTTTGAGGATACATCAGTACATGTCCTGGTGTTAAAGACTTTGGGTAAAGTTTAACTTTTCAGTTAAGCCGCAGTATGTGATGACAAATGAACATCAACCGTATCGATTGAAAATCTATTGTCTCAGCATTTTCCTTCAGAAAAGATTTTGTACTGTGGACCACCCAGTTTGTTAGCTCATTAGTATTTGTTTATGTAAATGAAGCAGGGAGAAATGTGAACCAAGGTAAACAAAGGAGCAATCATTTGCATTCCCTCACAGACTTTTCAGTACAGGCTGCTACTTCTAGACTTCAAGCCAACCAGAACAGCCAATGGCACTGGTGTGCATGAGAGCTTCCCAATAGGAACGAGGAAAAAAGCAATTGTTGTTAAAATCTAATCATAGTTAGCTAAGCTGGTAATCACAATGGTCAATGTAGCTCTCAAAGATCACAGAGAGTTAAAAACATGAGACATTACCCCGAATTCCTGCACACAAACTGACTTTTTTTGTAAGGAAATTAAAACCTAAATCATTAAATTAAACAGAAATAAAGATATATCCATGCATAGGATCAAAATACCCAAAAAAAAATCATTCAGGAATTGGGCAAAAGGAATTTCATTTACGTTTTTGTATATGTAAATGTTGTTTATTTACTGTTGCTTTCATTTTTCTGTTTTACCTTGTGTTTTGCTATGTCCTTTTTTTATTATATGAAAAAAATTAAATAATAAGGCTAATGAGTGACCATTACGGTACAAGAACAGGTCATGGATAGTTAAAAGCAGCTTCTGTAAACCTCAGAAGCCATTAGTGGTAATGCTCTTGCCTTGTATTTTTGGATCTTCCGTCAATACCAACTTGGGAACATGGAATTCTACATGGAATTCGTAAAGTTGGCATGTATTAGTGTGATTTTTTTTCCAAGGTTTTAAAACCCATTAGTAAGCTAATTGGCTTCCTCCTCAAACTGATCCTAGTGCGTGCATATTTTTGAACATTAGATTATGAGCGCCTTTGGAAGAGATTGTAGGTACTAGCTGAATACCCCAATGCTGTAACGATAACATGTAACAACTGTACAATAAAGATATAAGGATAACTACATTTCTGTCAAGGAAAATCTGTTAACCAATAATTATACATGGAAAAAAAACTTGTTTGCCTTTGCAGCCTAAAGGCCTACTGTGTCTAATAGTAAACCTTTCCCTCTTGAATATATATTGAAAACTGTTATTTATAATACATTGTTCACCACAAATAAAATAAGTAAGAGTCTAAGCATATTTATTTCCTCACAGAAGTCTAAAGCTGCGTACACACTTCCAATTTTTATCGTTCAAAATGAACGACGAACGAACGACGAACGATTGATTGGGCAAAAATCGTTCGTAAAAAAAGTAACCAACGACGCCGACGAATGAGGAAAGTCGTTGGAAACGAACGACCGGACCGGCGGATCGGATTGGACGACGATCGTTGACCATCGTTCGTGTGTACGATCGTTCGTTGATCGTCCATGGTCTGAGCATGCGTGACGAACGAACGTTCGTTCACTTCCTGTCGTGCACGTCACTCCCTGTATCGCTCAAACGATCGTATCTATTGTGTGTACAATATCTACGAACGATCGTGTCGTTATCTGTATGTGCAGGATCGGTGCTATACGATCGTTCGTAGATATCGTGCAGGATCGTTCGTTGTTCGTTTAACAACGATAATAATTGGAAGTGTGTACGTAGCTTAAAGATAACACTGAAAGCAAGCCAACACATTCCAGGGGTTATAAGGATGCCCTTCTCAGGTGATATGTGCTGAGATAACAGCAACTCATCTAATCCACTACACAAGTGCAAGCTATTCCATCCCATTTGATTTAGGATCCTTGCTTGTCCAAGAACAAGAAACCATGTGTATTCATTAGGTACACATATGATATAAGGGCAAATTATCTGTCTGGTTACACCTAATTTGTCAATAACTGCCCTATATTGTAAAATAAGAGGACTCTTGTTGTCAGCTAATATACCTTTGGACAACATAGAATTTTGATGGATATCTGTAAACAAATGCAGAATTATGAAAATATTAAATCTGCCAAAAAAGAAGCCTAACTGCTCCACAAGTCAGAAAGGCTGGGTTACTTTTAAAAAATACAATAAAGTCTCCTTTTTTTGTGAGTTATACAGGATGGGAACAAAGTTGGAAAAAACACCTCTACTGCCTCTTTAAAAACCAGTAAATTGCACATCTTTTTACTTTGGCTAGTGCTGGAAAGTACGATTGTACTTTAGAATCCAATGAAAAGCGTCATTCAGTGCCCCGGCTTGCTATTTTTAGTTCACAGCCCAATATTAATCTATGGCCTGTAAAACTAAGTGAATTTAGAATTCTTTACTGTAATAATTTTCAAACACAATGTCTGGTGCTGCCTAGTCTTTTCACTAGACTCAAACCTATTTGAAGGTTTTTAATTAGATGAAACTAATTAAAATAAGGAACGTGGACAATGGCTATCATTACAAATAAAGGATTGATGAATAAAAGCCTATCATTTAGGCTGTTAGATTTTTCAGAATAAATTCATGTTTTTTTTTTGCAAAAGTTGTGGTAATATCTTTGCACTGGATTACCTAAAAAAAATGTGATTTGACCAGGGGTCCCAACCTTGCGCTGTACATACTCCATACAGCAGTGTAGTTCAATTCTACTAATACAGGGGGCCTGAAATGTGCCCTCCTGACATCTCCCCAAGGCTTGACATGAATGTAGTGAATCAAAGGTGTCACAGCTGTAGATATGCTGTAGGAGTTTTTGGAAGAAGATCCATCCTTCCCACTGCTTCTCTTCCGCTGCATCTCTTTGCAGTTCACAAACTTCCATATGACCTTAAAATCAAATTCAAGCTCCTGTGCTTTGCCTTCAAATCCCTCCACAGTTGTTTTCCCAATTACCTTTCTGAGCTGGTAAAAAAAAATACTCCCCTAGTCGCTCTCTATGCTCTTCCGATGGCCTACAACTGACTTCCTCACTCATAACCTCATCACACGCACGGCTCCAAAACATTTCTAGAGCTGCCCCGACTCTCTTGAATGGTCTTCCCCGTCCTATTCAGCTTGCTCCTACTTTCTGCTCATTTAAAAGAGCACTCAAAACCCATTTTTTCAAACTTGCCTACCCATCTTCTTCTGTCTTTTGAAAATGTCACTACTTCCCGCCACTACACATCTCCCCTTCTATTGTGTGTAAATTCCCCCACCTACTACATTGTAGTCGGGGCAGGGTCCTCTCCTCCTGTGTCACTGTCTGTATCTGTCTGTCATTTGAAACCCCTATTTATTGTACAGTGCTGCATAATATGTTGGCGCTATATAAATCCTGTTTATTAATATTATTATTATTAATAATATTAATAATAATAATAAAAATTATTCGGCCAGAGGACTGTTTCATGAGATGGCTAGAAAATCACATTTTATGTTAAAAAGAGGAATGAATAGACAAACCAGTAAAACGTTAGACAGTGTGTGCTAAGTATGCAGAACACAGAGCACTGTCTGCCGGGGCCCTAGGTTCTACACAATAGTTGCCAAAGGGACACAGATTGGGCACCAGGATACACACCAGCAATGACATAGCAGATTACATCTCTTATTGCTGCAATCTTTAAAGATATGAAGTCAAGTGAACACAGGGAAATGTTTGACTGAATAACATAAATTTATGCTATTTGTAAGCAAACAAATCAGTTGGGCCTTAAATGCTAAGTAAATAGGACATGTACAAGAATTAGTTTCAAATTAGTCTGTTAGATGGAAAATTGGTATTTACATGCTTCACAGATCATTGCCAAAAAGTTTGCTTTTCCCCAAGCTTTCCAGAACTTCTTTTATCATCACACTGTTTTCAAAGGATTAAACCTGTCCTTGCCTCCTTATGCTTTGGCTACATATCCTACTGGCAAACAAACTTTCACATTAGTAACACAATAGATATGTGGATTCCAATATAACCAGCCTAGATGGTTTTACAGAGATTGTATTGGATGCAAAGTATTTTTAAGGATGTGTTCTTCCTGTTGTTTTAAAATAGTTCTGAACAGAAAATTTAGGCATTGTCTGGAAATGAATCTAAAAAAATAGCAATGGATGAGTATTGGAGTGTACCGAAACATTCCTGTTCTTACAACCTCATAGCTGTATCTGTAGTGTGAGATCCAAGGCCTCTGACTGCTGGTCCTAGGAGATTTAGAGTGAAATGTGTTGTCATTGTTGTTCTGTACACTGTTTTCATTTCTGGAGGCTCTGACATTAGAAGCTCCAGAGAAACTTCAAACCACCAAATTCTGCCACTACCAAGATGGCTCCCTCCACACAGAGACACAGTGCAGAAACAAGACGTGTAAGTCAGTAATGAGGAAAAGATCATCTACAAGGAGGCAATACTGAAGACTAGGGCTTTGCTTTCTCCTTTTTTTTTTGTGAGCTCAGCTTGTACAAACTTTAGTGCAGAACATGATGAACCATCCATTGAAGGTACATCTATTGATCTTTGTCTATTGAGCTACTAACAATAAAAAAGGCATTTCTTCACTCCACAATATACAGTAGATCGCCTGGGACAGATTTCTACATCTGGGTAGCAGCGCAGCTAGGGCTGGCGTGAGACTAAACACCCACCATACTAGTGTCAGTAAAACTTTTGTATAATAAAAGTTTCCATACTGCCACTGCTAGTGTCATATGGTTGGGTCCACCTTGTAAGGAATGATGGTGTCAAAATAATGTTGACCTTGGTGGTCAGAAATATAAGTTCAGCCTTGTATATCATTTAAAAGGATAGTCATAATACTATTGGTTCAGTCTCTTCAATACTTAATATTCCACGTTAGTAGATGTGTAAAACCACATTTGTATGTTTCTCAGGATCCCTATTGGTGACATCCGTTCACTGAGTTCCTACTTGCTGTGGTAGTTATGAGGGGTGCCCCCTCTCCCTATTGCTCCATATATTTTATAAATAGTAATACCAACAGGTAGTGCTAAGATTAGTAAAGGTGGATGGTTACATTCAAATCTACTAGGGGGATAGGAACAGAAATAATATGATTTAGGAAATATATCAGTTGGAGTAATAAAACACATAAGAAGGGTCTGTTCCCCCTTAATTAAAATACCACGCTTGGATTACTTTTTTGTTCCATACTTTAGAGTTACAGTACACAAGACATCCTCTTCTACTTTTCATGACCAGTCAACTAAGGACCTAGAAGAAATTTTGTTGAACCCTCCCCCCCGGTCCCCCCATCCTTACATAAAGAAGGGTAGCCATGCACACATACCAACAGACCAGGACATTTTATATTTAGATCTAATTTGCCAGTACTTAAATCTTGCATGGGAATATGACATGACTGATATCTGCCCAACTACTGAATAGATTGATGGACAGAAAAATGCATCCAAACAAAATGGCTAAATGGTTTTAGGTAGAATCCAATTACTTTACTAAAAAACATTGTAAACCCCATTAGGATAGTAGCATTAGTGGAGACTTCAAAAAATCGGTATCTAAACCAACAAAGTTTATGAATTATCCAAGCAGAAGAAATAGGTAAGCAGGGATTTTTTTTACATGATTGGATAATTTAAATTAATCAACTCGTTTGCAAATCAGCCACAATGTATTGCAGATTAGTTCTGCAGATGTGGTTAGTGTGACAACACTTACTAACTGTTGTACCGTATTTAGAAAGGAGGAGTGTTGTCTAGCATAGGAACTGTCTTAGGACTACTGAACCCCCTACCTCTTCTCCATAACACAAACAGGGAGGTATTGCATGCTGAACTGAGCAGGGCGGATTTCATTTTAGAGTACACAGATTAAATGCTTTTAGCAGTATATTTACCAAACCAAAAAGGAACAAAAATAGAAGTAGATTGCTATAGTTTAGATTTTAACCCCTAAACAGTCTAATCAACACAAAAATGCATAGATCTGTTTCATCCCTTGCTTTTGTCTAGTTGTTTGTGGCGACCCTAGTGCTAGCCTTATTCACAATCCTTTGGCATGTTCTTACATTTAAATCAAAGATTCCAGAGTTAAATGCTTCATTTAATATTCACAGTCTTTTAAATGTGTTTGCTTGGTGAACAAGCAGAGCAGTTAAACGTCACTGCAGGGTAAACTGGAGTACAGAATCCTATCACAATCCAAACAAATGGGTGTAGAGTGTGAGAATTGCTTGGAAGTTAAAGGCAGTAAAGTAAGGGCTCTTTTGGAACTTAGCAAGATAGATGGGTTAAATACAAGCTGTGCGCATTTGTAATGTGGTCAACAATGTCCCATCATAAGCTGTAGGCCAGGCATTGACTAGAGAAGCATACATCAAGCTGCTCTATAAACAGTTCACATGACAATAAAGACCTCCACGGAATTTAAAGCAGGAGCCCTTTACCCAAGGGAAAGTCCCAGGACAATAAAAGCAGCCTCTTCCTGTTAAATGGGAGTTGACATTGTACACTTTAAAGATCAGGTATAGTGCAAACTCAATCAAACGTTATCCATTAACTATTTCAACAGCCTCTTACAGTTTATATATACATATCATATATTCCAACCCAAATTTCTACAATATAACAACAATAAATATCAATATAACTATTATAGTATAACTAAAGGGAGCTAAACCAGCATTTACAAATTGTAATTTACAAAATTTTTTTACATTTGTTTTTCATGCATTTAAATATTCAACTAGTAGACTATAGGAAACATAAAGAATTCAAATTGCATGTAATCACATTTATAAGGGTATAACTGGTGAACCAGCATCCAATTTTAGGTAGAAGTCTTGCCTAGAAGAGGAAACTTCAAGTTTCCACCAATTTCTTTTACTAGCCAGAAAAGATTCTGCTATACCCTTCTTTATTCAATATCTCATTGCTACTGTTATCTGACTTGTTAATGTCCTGACTCCTGCCTTTCCTATAACCAGTAAAAGCACTCTGATTGGGCAATGACAGATTATAGGGTTTATCCCTGAAGTCTTTAAATTAGTTTGTAATAATACTCCAATCATCACATTCACTAACAATACATTTTTTATTCAATGCTTGGTTGCTTGGTCAGTGAACAGTATTTTTGGATCTGGTACCTTGATAGTCCCTAATTTTATACTTTTATTTTATAGTATCTTGTGCTTGCTGCACATAGGGAAGACATTTATTTTTAAATGTTTAAAATAAAGGCGTACTTTAAAAGTATATAAAAACAGAAATGATTTAAAATAAAGGTGACGTAGAAAGAATAATAATTTCCAATATATAGCTTTCTTTACATCAAGCAATTTCAAAGCTGAATACCAGCTTTTAATTTTAAAGAGACTGTTAATAAATGGTATTAAAACATTCCCTCTGCTATGTACAAATCTTGGGTGTTTAACATTTACCGATTGCTATTGTTTATCACTACAATAGGGTGTCCTGTGAACTAACAGGAATGTGTGGAGGGCTGGTCAAGCTCCTCCACTACCAGGAATTCCTAGAAAATTGTCTGTTCAGAATAGCTCAGCATTTATCTGTACCAAAAAAGAGTTAGAGAAGCTGGTACTTCCAGTTGCCTTCTCTTTGTACCTACTATCAACTCTTTTTTTAAGTTACAGTCATTCTACTATAAGCACCAATCTACAAAGAATTTATTTGCATTTATGAAATCTTCTACATGTATTTTTTGTATGATGTTTATTACTACTCAAAGCACATTTACCAATTCTGCTAATCACACATAATAAAATGGGCAAGTAGGCGCCATTGACAAATAAAGGTATTTAAGATGTTGGCATACCTGTCGTCACTAATGCGGCTGCACTGTCTGGAGAATGGTTCCCAGGAGACGCTGCAGATGGAATTTCAGCTAAAGCTGTAGATGCAGCTGGTGAGAATGGTACAGGAGAAGGTGTAGAGATTGTGGGCTCAGACAGAATCATTTCATCTGTGTTGTCTGAAATATTGGAAATATTTAATCATTTTCTGTACCACAAATGATACATACTGTATCATCATCCTGTGCTGGTTACATTTAAATGTGTCTATCCATGGCCAACTAGTTACTTTGGGATAGACACTGGATCAGTTCTGTAAATGTTTCAGGATCCATGACATTCCAGCTTTACCCACACTCTCAATACCATTAAAATTCTTTCCTGGCTTGCAACTTCCCTACTGCTGGATGATCCATAGGGATATATTGAAATTCCAGCAGATGCCAAGTGATATTATTGCTCAGCATGAAGCTGGATAATGCATACCATGGGATAGTGAGAAAGTTTTGAAGCTAGTTAAAGGCAAGTAAAACAATGAGTTAATGTAACCTCCCCATTAGTCAATCTCAGAGCCTGTGTAATTCGGATATATGAAATTTAAATTATGTAAACTAAAATTCTTTATTTGTTTTTAAACTATTTCTTTTGTATTTGTGTTTTAAGTATATACGGTTTATGCAATATTTGTTTTCAAATAATTTGATATTTGGGAGTCTACAGTTCCATCTGCCAGCTGAAAAGGAGAATATAAAATTATTACACAATTGCCCTTATTACTCAGCAGTTCACATGTATGTTCTTAAAGAATTTCTTTTTATACTTACCAGTGTGAGATTCTCCCTTCATGGCCCTCATAAGCTCATTGGCTCTCTCTTGGCAGTGTAAAGACTCCAATAAATAAAGAACGTAGTCATCAAACATTAGGTGTATGAGGTGGAATGACCCTGGTATAGGATAGGGAGAAATAATTAATTTCTTCTTCAAAGTTAGAAAGTTAATATACTGTAAATCTATCTTCCCAGTACAGTTATGGTCTGTAGAAATACTCAATAGCTTCTTGGGAACTGCATTTGGGAATTTGACTATTACGTCCCTGCACTGCAAGAACCCCCTACTTCAAACTTCACACTGCATGCATTTAGTAAAAAAATGGAAAATTCAAAACCTAATCCTAATTAGCTGAAGCTGAGATAGCACCACTGAAATTAACAAAAGACAGATGTGAAATATTTAAACAAATATGGCATGATGTCTCTGTGCAAATTGTGATGACCTCACTTCAGAAAGCCTGAGGTCCCTCTGAACTGGAACTGGGCAGCCAACCGATTACCATAAATATTTATTTATAATTGCCAGTTAATCCTCTTTCAAATAAATATAAAGGAATGACAACTGTGCAAAACACACTCTACATTTATCTGATGGTTCCAACTTTGCATGTAGACAATTAAAGGTCAGACACCTGTCTCACCATAAATATGATGAAATATGATTCAAATGATTAGTAGCTAATAATACTAAAGTATAGTTGCTTATTACAAACACAAAAATACATTTTCCATCGATTTTTTCTATTAAAGCAAGTCCTACTGTTTTATTTCTATTATAATCACAACTTTTACTATTATTTAATAGAAAAAGAACTTTAGAGTAAATTCACTGAAAGCATTCTACATGGGCTACAATCATACCAAAACTTGGTGCACTGTGCAATGTCATATCCCGAATGACTCTTGTACCAAAGCAAGACCAGATTAAAAGGAACTGCTGGGCTACTCTCTTCAATGAGCCGGGTTTTTTCGATGCTACCTACAAAAGTAAGAACAGCAAGTTAGATTTTATGAGAGTGTATTGTAACAATTTACCATGGAAAGTGTCTTAGTAAATGATGTTTGAAAGGTGTGGGCTACAAAAGTAAACACTCTTGTGAACATGTTTGTTTTATTCTTTTTTTAGTTGCAAATTTTTCAATATACTGAGCACTGTGACTCAGTATAGTCAAGTCATTTTTCCTCTTTAAGTCAATTTTCTATAGCAACATTAGGATGTTAGTGCGTGGAACAATTAGATGTAATGGATACTGGAATTCTAAGAAACTTTTTAAAAGAAAGATAGTGCTCCAGATAGAAAACTGAAAAGGGAAATTATGTAAAATGTAATTTTACAAACAAAACAAAAATAATTTTTGTAAGCTGTAAGGTTGAAAGAAATTACATACTCAAGTATAAACCTCAATTTAATTTGACCTGGGAATTCCATTACAAAAAGAAGCTTGGTTTTTACTATACACAGGTCACATCACTAAATGGTACTGTATAACAAACTCTTGCCATCTGAGACATATCTGAGAACGCAGTGCTATCCACTTGTGGCTAACATTAAAGCACAGAGAATATTTAAGAGCCTGTGACCATTCATACTCAACCAAAAAGTAAAAAATTCTTTACCCGTAAAAAGATAAGAAAAAAAAAGATAAACAATGTGAGCTCATGTGGTTTTTACCCTTTTACATAAATGTTAAAAATTAACACAGCATGGATGTTTTTATTTACAATTATTTTATTGGAATGTCTGTTTTGAATGTTAGCAGTGCCCTGGGTTTATACTCAAGTCAATGTATTCTCCTGTTTTTTTCAGATAAAAGTAGGCATTTCTGTTAATATTCAGATTGTTATATATTTATATATATATAAATATATATATAATATTATATATAAGTATATACAGTATTCCTAACTTTTGTAACTTAAGTGTTTCTCTGAATCCTTCTTTTCCCTAAAAAAAAGACAAATGTTCCCAGTCTTTCTCTGGACCCCATAGCAGATGCATAGTGAGGTTTGTTGTCTTTTTTCTTTTGAACAAGAGATAGGTACGCAAAACCTGATGTGCCTAAAATTGCATGAGCATGTTAATAACCAGAAGGGGAAGGAAAAGAAGTTCAATGAGCAGCAGACCTTTCAACAAATTATAGTAACTTACCCTCACAACACATCGATCTACCATGGAATCCAGCCAATCAATGTAAGCTTCTATCGGAGATTGTTCTTCTAATAAATGATCAAACTCTTGATACACTGCAGAAAAGTGAGTATATTGAAGTCTGATAACATATCTATCAAATCACAGATAACCTTTTTACTTAAGATAGCTTTATAAAAACAATCGGGGATTACTGTCTCGGTTAGCCAGGACTACCAATCAAAATTCAGATTTAAGAATGCTAACTGATTAACAGAACCCTGACATGACTCATTGGATGTTTTATAAATGTTTCATAAAACTAGTTATCAAACGATATTTACTTTTTCTAAAACAGTTGCAGACTTTAGACTGGGTTAGCCAAGAAAGAATATTCAAGATGATTTACTTTATGCTCTTATGGCAATTTTAATTTATTATAATATTTCATATAAATAATATAAATACAATACTTAGCAGGTTCTATCTACATGGATCTATTTTAGGATTTTGCTGTTAATAAGTTTTTATCTATCAGACTATCCCTATGTCAACATCAGTTTCTATACTTGCCATATAAAATCAATTTTTTAATCTGTGTAACTTCTCTTATACCAGTTGGTAGCACAGATTTCTTTGTTTTTAGCAATACATTTCAGTTTTTATTATATTTACATTTGTAAATAATCACCACTATCATATAGGCATTTAAAATAATGCTTTGTCTAGCCAAATATGCAACTTAACCTGAGCTGTGACAACCAAGCAGTACAAATGCCAACATCCTCAAATCTTACACTGAACAATGAGCTTCCTGTGCTCATCTCTGGAATCTTCTATAGTATATAGACTCTGTTTGGTAATGCTATTAAGGTCAACATTCCTCCAGTCTTCCAGCATCTGAAATGTGATATCTGCGCTGTGTATCACTGTCCGTGATGCCTGCAATACACATGCAAATCACATGGTTAGAACAAACAGCGTTTATTATTCAGGGTTCATACTGTGCAAATATTGCTCAAGCAACAAAACAAATGTATGCATTTGCATAATAATGCTCAGTACCAACATAATGGGAAACCACGTAGATGAATTATCAGTCCCCTGTATGCATATTGCCTATGACGTCCATAGTAGGCATACAGACACGTGCTAAGAGTAGAGCTATAACTGCAAATGATGTATTACTACATTAGAAAATGGAAAACATTGGGAAAGAAAAAAATGTATTTGTGTTATTATGCCTAAATATTTTAGAATTCACTACTTTTTATATGAAAATATCTTATAGAACACAATAGATGTATATTATTATTCCAAAGCAATTATGGAGACCTCTTATCAACTTGTTGCACAGATCTCATCTACTGGGGAATATAGAGGTGCTGTGTATAAAGTTCAGGTGCTCTAAATGACTTAGGCAGATAGTCGCTGTCCAAATATCACCCTGGGATGCATATAGAGTAAGCGACCAGGGGTATCAAGGTAACCTGTTACACAAATACAGTATATCAGCACTCCCATAGGGTAAAATGCAGCCCGATATATTTGTCTAGGCAACAAAAAAATATTTCCCACTGTTGAGAGAAATAGATATATTTTTGCAGTCTCACCTGACATAGGTGGTTTAATGATGTCTGTCGTCGAAGGATTTGTGAGAACCTTTTGGACACTATAAAAAATAAATGCAAAATAAGTTACCATTGTAGGCTTTTTGTTATAGAACTAATATATATTTAAACAATGTGTTACACTAATTTATCAATGTACCCACAGGTATTATCTAAACGTTAAGGCTACGTACACACGTTCAATATTTGTCGTTGGAAAGGATTTCATGATCCTTTTCAATGACGAAAGATTGAACAAGCGCCTATGAAGAAGGGCTCTATTACGGCTCTTCTTCGTTCGTGGATCCACCAGGACGGATCCATGAATGACGAACAATGAGCACTGTACACATGCCAGATTCTTGTCGCATTTCAGCCCTAAGACGATTATTGGAAGAGAATGATTTGAGGCGTGTAGACGTGGTCCAAGGTGGAGGAGTCACGGGTCATGAAATAAGGTCCTTTTTTTCATATCATATGGAATAGATTAAGAAATAATTTTCAGCATTATTGTATAACCAATACTGTTGTTGACAAAATAAAATAATGTCCCTGATTTATTAAAGCTCTCCAAGGCTGGAGACGATACACTTTCATAAATGAAGCTTGTTGACCCAGCAAACTTCAACAACCTAACAATTCTAATACACTTATGGCTGGCTTTGAGCAATGGAAATCTTATCTTTTTTTTGAAATATATTAGTTAAAACTTTAAGGTCATCCTTAAAGGGCCTTGGGAGCTGTAGTACAGGGGTATTGTCTAAACTAATAGGAACTGACCTCTGCAAGCATTTTTAGGTTAATAATGACATTAGAGGTATTAAGTAAGGAGACATAGGGGTGCACGTAAATTGCCTACATAGCTTAACCACAGTATAATTAATTTAAGAAAAATGTGGGACCTGTGTCAGAGAAATGGTTAAAGACTTCAACTCCTTTTTTTAAAATCTAGATTTTTATTATTAAGTACTAATTATTTAAATGCTCAAAGAAAATCATTTTGCATCAGCTTTATTATTTTTCTTTTGTCTTTCCGCCATTAACATGCTGCACCATTAATTCATATTAAATAATACACATGTATAATGCACATTAACCCCGAAGTGACATCGTCCAAGCTCATGCTCTTGATCCCTGGCTAATCCTTTTTCTTAATTACAGGATGACGGTGAACAGCTTTTCTCAATGGAGAGTACGTGAATGCTTTGAAATGAGAAAGGATTAGTTTGCAGGTGATGGTCTTGGCTCTCTGCGGTGTGCTAGCGGTTGGAGTATGATAGAGACTAGCTAGCCTGCTGGGCCAAAGTCATTTGATAACGTCCCTTGCTGCATTTTAATAATAATCTGCTGCTTTTGTACTTGTGCAAAAAATAAAAGCTTTTTTTTGCATTGAAAAACATGGATTAATGCAGGCTAGAAAAATACATAATTAGGTACACTACACCTTTCTTCATAGAGCAGAGCTATTCAGCAATAATAATTAGAGAGCAGATTCAGCGGGCTGCAGAAACACCACAATTCTACTAAAGTTAGAAGTCCCTCGGTGGACTTATATCTTAGTTTCACTGCTTAAAGCTGGATTTAACAGGTATTGTAGTCCTTCGAGAAAGAATGAAGGCTCCTTTACCATGGCACTAAGCATAGGACGGTTCTCCAAACTTCTATTATCTATTAGAGTCTAGATACACAAGACATCTAGGTGGAAATAACAGCCAATCAGCAGGTAGTCTTTGGTATTTGATGAAACATCATCATCATCACCAAATTATGCTATGGAGTTAAAATATGTTGTTAATGAAATGAATTCACCAAGTTCCATCACTTCACCCAAAGCCTAGGTATGCCTGGCAGCAGCATGTGCAGATACTGAAAACATTGTGGGCATTTTATGTCTGCAACCAGCAAAGCTAACACTCCCTGCTAACTGGACAGCTCTTAATTTGACTCGGGGCATGCCAGATGTCTGCAGAAAGGCCGCTGCGTCTGCTTTTTTTCAACATTTTGGGGTTTTCTTTTTTTAGCCTAGATCTATGTTTCAAGTTAATTGGGCATTAAAATTTGGATTTAAAATTTGCCTCTCCATGGACACATAGGGGTATTAAATGTGATTTTTTTTCACCTTTATCATTCTAAACACATACATTGGGAATAGCTACCTGCAGAGAATGCTTTGTAATGTCATATTCACTGCTTTATCAATATGCCACTTATTGTTTACTTTTACACACCCAAATCAAAAAATCACAAACTGAATCAATACCTACGCTCAAATTTGATATTTCGTAGATTTTCTGGAAGGTCATGTAGAGCCACTTTCAACCATTCGTCTAGCTGTTTTGCAAATTTTCTTATCACCTGCGTTAAACTGAAAGAAGCAAATTATAAGTGCAATATTAAATCAGTACAATTATTTCATAGTAAAGCATTCCTAATTTAGGTTACTAGTTACAATGGGGTCTATTGATTTTACCGATGTAAAGCTAACAGCACCTAATCACAGGCCATAGATCCAAGAGAACAAAAACACTTTGGTTGCAATCACAAATGTTTATAATTCCTGAGCAATTAAATCCCTAAATACAACCTATTGCCAATTGCGGCTCAGTATTTGAAACTTGGAGACATGTACCCCAATAATGTACAATATGGACCAGTTCTGCCGTGACATTCTGAAAACGAGAATTGGTCAGATGTCCTTATTATTTTAATTCTGCCACACAGATTTTACTGACCCATGGAGATCCCATAGACTGCTTTTTTTCATGTATTGTGTTGTAGCGTATTTGAGAACATACTGAAGTTATATTAGATTTAGTTAAAGCTGAACTTCAGCCAAATGTTTTCGTTTTTGGCTTCCTCTGCTCTAGATTTCTGTGTTGTAGTCAAGACTTCTCAGACATTAGGACCACCCAAGACCATAGACCACACCTTGAAAAACAAGTTTAGAAACTACTGCATGTTCATAGTCTTGTAATGACAAGAACTCTCTCCATACAAAGTTTTAGTAAGACGTGGTGATTTTACTGACTTCATTATAGGAAGCCTTACATCATCCTTCAAAGGCCACAGTGATCGCATCAGGCTAGAAGCTGCGGGCTTATCAGTTTGGAGAAGACAACTATGCATGTAAGTATTAGTAGTATGAATCATGGCACCCATGAATTTCTCAATAGCCAAAATGGCATTGCTGACCTGTAGATAAGGCAACATGCTTTATTTCCCATCTGATATTTCAGATCAAAACAGCTATCAGTTATTACAGATGCATCAAAACAAAAGGTGTTCAAGTAGGTGTTCTAACAGTAGTGTTAGCTGAAAAGCCTTTCCTCATCATCATGCTGTAAAGGAAGACCCTTGCCCTCTTTGGAGAGGCACAGCTGCAAAATTAGGAGTAAGACTCCCTAATCACCAGGGAGCATAAACTTTCTGAACGTAGAACTATAAGCTGACTTAGACTTAAGCCTGACCATGGTCTCCGCAAAGAACGATGGTCCTTCTTTGCAGCAAGAGGGCTGGGTATAGCTTTTTTTTTTGATGTAGCTGAGATGTATTTAGATGATATAAACTAAAAGTTCAACTAGGCTTTAAAAGACTAAAATTCTCTTTCTCTCTCTGTATGTAAAACAGTGGAAAAGAACTGAAAAGTGTAGAATGAATGAATATACCCACCTGTCAGGCAACGCTTGTAATACTGTTGGCATTAAAACACCAGAAATAGCTTTATAGAGTATAGAATCACACACTCCCACTATATTCACCACCGTGGACGAGCCCAGGACTGGCAGCATGTGTGGGGGCATGCCTTGCCAAAAGTGCAGGAGGAAACTTTGAACCTAAAAAAACAAAACAAAATGACAGTTTAAGCAAAATTGATAGAATACCCTTTAGCTTTCTATATCCCACAAGGTAAAATGATGTTGTCAGCTTTATGTAGGTAGGTATTTTATAATGTGAGAGGAGTGAGACACAATCATTTGACTTTCTAAGTGCCGCGTTAGTGAATTCCGGTAGAATTGTCTCAACTGCCATGCATTTAACATACTAAACATTTTTTTGCCATTTATTATTAAATTTAAAATATCACTTTGGGATTGTAAATTGGATCAGTCAGAAGCCTATAGAAAAGGAATGATAACTGTTTCACCTCTCCTCCCACCCACCACCGTTAGTGTGTTGTTAGATTTACACAAGCATAAAAGTAAATTAAAGTTCATTATACATAGTGCATTCTGAATTAAAAATCTCTGTGCAATCTCATTTTATTTTACCAAAACTATGTTATAGGAGGATCTATCCAAACTATTACCACATTCTTATTCATTAAACATATTACCAGTAGGGAGATAACTAGCTTACTTTCACCATACCTCATCAAAGTTGGCTCGTATCACAGTGTCTAGTATCCTTTGGCAGTGTGTTCTATACATCATTATAAATGTTGAAATCTAAAGATTAAAAAAATATGTTTTCATTATAAATGAGTTATTCTAAAGACAATATATCCTTTGTATCTTTTAAAGGGAATGTATAGTCAATGCAAGTTGAGAATTAAATACTATAAAAATAAATAAAAATGTAATGAAAAAATAAAAATAAAAAAAACAAGTATGAAAAGTTGTCAATCTTGCATCGAATTTATTATAAGGAGAACGATTTATTATCTACTTAAAGTATGTAATCTTCAAAACTGTTATATACTTTCCCTTTAAAATCTTCTTCAGGTAATTTCAAAAGTAGTTTGGTGGTCCTGATTTCAGCCTAATTCAAAAAACAATAACAAATGTTTCTAACTATTGAAAGTTGAGATCTATCCCCCTGTATGGGTTGACAAATCTCTGCACTGTGTGGCTGAATGGGAGCAAGCAAGACATGGTAAATCCAAGTGGAATTCAATTGGTCTAGAACAGGGGTCGACAAACTCCGGCCTTTAGGCCAGATACGGCCTAGCCGATAGTACGTTCCGGCCTAACGCCCCCTGGCTGATCCGGCCCAATGCCAGCAAGCAACCTGCTGATGGGCCAGGGGACGTTAGGAACTCTTGGAGCCGGAGCCACTAGAGGTACGGAGCTCCGGTGCCGCCCCTTGCAGTTGCTCCCCTTTTTACCGCAGCCAGCATTGATACTTCCGCTGGCGCGGTAAATAGGGAAAGCTCCCTGAAGGTAAATCCATCTCCTCTGCAATGCATACGGAGGAGAGTATTGTTCATAATGTTCATAAGGACATAGAGAGCTGATATTGTTTTATGTTTTCTATTATTTCCTCTTTTTTTGGGTCTTTGTCGAAAATTCTAAAATTTTGGGCTTTGTTAAAATTCAATAAAGGTATTTTGAAAAAAAAAATAGTCCTGGGCAAATGAGATATAGAAGCCCCAAATGTACAGCATTCCAGGTTACTGCATCCTCTGTATTGGGGGGGGGGGGGGGGCAATGGGCATTTGCCCAGTTTGCTCCCCCCATTGTACCTTTAGACAGACAGTGTTTTGGTGTCTTTCGGAAGCTGAATACTACTAAAAAAGTAAAGTAGTTCTTTATAAAAGTTGTGTAAGTCATTTATTCAGTGTTGGAAAATTGTGCATATTTGTATCTAGTTAAAGGAACTTTAACATTCATAAGCACTGTATGAATGTTACCAATTCTTTAAGTATATAAGTTCAATTTGCATACAGGTTTACTCCAATCCATGGCAAACAGTTAAATGCCAACTTTTACTAATACTATTTATTTTACCAATCTGTCCACAAATAAAGTTTAGGATCTTTTTTAACCACAAGGTCTTTATACATTTTTTATTTAGATGACTTGATGTTGGCCTAGCATAGCTTTTAGAAAAACACAGATGAGAAACCCAAGAGAACAAATTTGGCTCTATAGCTACCTTTTCTTCTGGGATGTTGGCTGGCAGATTTAGATCTTTGACATTTGGGAACTCTGGCAATAATGTTCCAAGCTTGGATCGCGGTGAATACGCCACTGTCTGCTTTGTGACTTCTTTTTTTCCCGTCTCGTTGACCCACGCAGCTCCTTTCTTAGAATACATAACGTCATAATATTGTGAGGTCTCCTTAACGGCGATGCCATAATAATGATACCTAGTGAGGGGGAAAATGTAGTAAATTGCATCACAAACCAAAGCATTTTTTAATTTTTGGTAGTTTGGGGAGTTTTAACTTTATAGCTGCCCTCCATGAGGGGTTCACCTCCTGGTAACTGTTTTCATCATAACTTAATGTAAGTCTTCCAAAAATACTTGTTCCAGTGACCAATGTTTAAGACAGGATCTAAGACAGGATTTCACAATGCAAATATATTTATCCCTATTGTGTCCATGGGGCAGAAGGTACATTTCTTCATAAAGAAATGTATGAAATTTATGCACAAGTTCCAGGGGGTATAGTCTTTTTCAAAATTAAAAATGTAATTTTTAGTAAGTTTTGTTTGAGTAGTTAAGGCAAAGTTCCTTTACCACCATTTAGTTTTGGGTAGATGCTGCTACG
The DNA here is from genome assembly GCF_032062135.1 of Pyxicephalus adspersus. Classification (NCBI taxonomy): domain Eukaryota; kingdom Metazoa; phylum Chordata; class Amphibia; order Anura; family Pyxicephalidae; genus Pyxicephalus; species Pyxicephalus adspersus. The sequence continues at coordinate 35,740,340 of NC_092859.1, forward strand.
TTTATTCACCCACCTGCTTCCTATATATTTAACGGATTGTGAAAGTAAAACCGCTACACTGACCCAGGGATAACAGGAGGATGTCACTGTTCTGTAGTGTTTTTCATATATATTTAACTTATAATAATAATATTAATTTATTATTAGGAATTCACTTCCATTGCAAGAGATTCTTATGGAGTCCATTAAAAGCCATTCTATCCATATTTAAAATGCCAGTTGCTAAATATGAATGGTTATTGCATTAGTGGTGAAAATAAATATTTCTTAACATACCATATTATTTTTCCAAAAAATAATACTCTACAAACAATGGAGATTCTCATTTTACAGCAGCTCATATTGCTGCTATAAGAATATGTTGTACATAAGAAAGGCAAAAGCAAGAAATAAATTCACTTGGATCACCAAGAATTATTTATTGCCTATTTACATTGATCAATAGTTACATCTACCATTAAATAAAGTTATTAACCAAATATGGTAGAGACTTTGATGGTTTGGGTATGTTTTCTATGAATACATTCTCTTCTTTAGAAAAAGACCTAGTGCATATATGCGTATCGTATGTAAATAAATAAATAAATATATATATATATATATATATATATATATATATGGGAAAATATTTCAAAGAAATGATCAATTTATCACTTTTTACATCTTTGTAGTTTTCCAATTGTCCAGGGTAAAAATTTAGCAAAGTGACATGTGTCAAAAAAATGTTATTTGACCTTTGACACGGGAACAACCCCTGACTTTTCTACTCACTTTGATTGTCCTCTGGTCCCTAGTCTCCTTGTGGTCAGTTGTGGAAACTGCTGTCTAATTATCTGCAAGAAATACAAATATAATATAACGGGTCAGCTATTTTAGAGAGGGCACCATCAGTTCAAGGTCATGACCTTCTTCCAGTTTGAAACATTTCAATAAAAATGAACGTTATATGAAAGCGATCCAAAGTAAGAAAACATTCCAATTGGTCTTCAAACAACATTTTTTTACAATCTCATTTATACTATATAGTTGCAAAACTGGCTAAATATGTATTATTTCAAAATACTTATTTGCTGATGTTCCTTTACCCAAATACAATCCTGCTGGTATATAAATAAATACAATCCTGCTGATATATTATAAATACAATCCTGCCAATACACACTTAAATACAATCCTGCTGCTTTAAAGCTGCACAAACTTTTATCCCAAAATAGTTTTTATTTGTTTTGTTTTTAAATTTTATTAAAAACTAATACAGTTTTGCCAGATCCATACAAAACCACTCTTTAATACCATGAATCACTCTATCCCGACTCTAGATGTAACTATTCTCTGAATAGGAGAATCACTGAAATATATTAAAAAAAGCACGCATCCATCACTTTAGGGAAAATTACACAGATGACCCAGAAGAAGTTATAGACAGGCACAAATGTGATTATTAGTTAAAGTAATGACACTTCTTGGTCCTGAGTAGCTGCTAAGTAGAACTGTGGTCAAACAATAGACATTAAAATATTGACATACTGTTAACAAGCAGAAATATGATTTATAATAAGCCTTTATCAAACTCTATAGCTGCAGGTGTTGTGGAGTAATGAATAGTTTAACTAGAACTCTGGCCTCTTATTAAAAGAATATTCTACAGCATGTAAAAGTGCATCTGCACGTATAATTTTCTCTTAGTGCACTTCCAAAGTTCCACAAATTAAATGCCCTCTTGCCAATGATGTTCACCCTTCCCGTGATGGTGCAGCAATATTGAGAATTCAGAGCAGATTTGCTACACTCATGTAGGTTATGCCTTATTGAACTACAGTGAGATAAAAAAAAGTTGCACAGGTTGAGGCTATCAGCATTGTCACTGTTGATTCATATGGCTTGTCAATCATCACTTTGTCACACCTAGTCCTACCTGCTGCTTTCTGGATTCATGGCACTGCCTCTGTTGTTAAAATGAGGCAGGAAGAAGGAGACAATTTTGTTTATTTTATGAGGTTTGGGCATCACATGGATTAGGGAGTTACTGGATTTGGGAATTTTCAGACCGTTATACGTGAGCCTTTAGTTGTACTTTAAAGTCTATAGAAGAAAGTACTTTTAGTAAAATTTCTCCTCTCTATTATATAAATACAAGATAATATGAATAATAATGTGAAGTTTGAGGATGAATCACATTTACAGTGTTAGCAGCTACTGAGGTCTTGTTTTTAAGCATATTTACCATTTGTTTAGAATCTTTTAATCTGTCCATAATCCAACTACAGTTTACAGCGGATGTAACATCTACCAATGTGCCCTGAAGCCACAGGAGCAGTAAAAAAAAAACAGTAACTATATACTCTGAAAATTCAATATGCAAGGTTTTCTGTTTTTTATTTTGAAAAGAGAAAATTGTCTTCATCAATATTTCATTAATTGAAAACCACATTAAATCCACAATTGCGATTTACAAACCCTTACAGCTTTCATTTTAATTTTTTTTCTTTTGGTGCATAAAATAAGATGTGAATTCCAAGATGTTTATAGAATGTAATATTTTCGATGACCCAAGCACAAATTCATAAATCTAACACTTTTTCACACGTTGTTTGTGTTACTCTAAAAATGCTTGTACATGTGACAAACAGATGGATGCATTCAGCTTTTCAGATTTAAAAAAAAATATTAAATAAAGCCAAAGTCTTGATGAATTTCCAAGATGTTGTGCTATTCATTGTATTTGAAAATGGAGGGCTTATTTTTTTAAAGGCTATTCAGAAGAAGAATGCTTCACCCATGTATTTTCAACAGCCCTTCCTAATTTACACATATGCACCAAAGATCTGGAACTTGTTCTCATCTAGCTGTTGTACCAGATGAATTTGTGGAGCAGAAGTTTAGAAAACACTTTAAAAAAATAAAACTTTGTGAAATGTTGTAGGACGGAGTGCTGCTCTGTTTGATAAATGAACAGACAGCTTGCCCATTTTTTTTTTTTTTTTTTTTTTTGTATGGACTCAATGAAGCTTGCCGTAAGAACACCCCATGCTGATAGAGCTACTGATCTAACATTCCTTGACTCAATAGCCAAATTCTTTTAACCCCTTCCAGTAGTTTGGCCTCTAAAATGGAGCAGAGAGCCGATTGTGGCTCCTGGAGTAGAATGGTTAAGTTGCAGTCGGCCAACACAGAAGAGAAAATCAAAGGAAGTTTCTGTAAGAAAGTGAATGTTTTGCAGAGTCTTTTGTCAAGCTTTACACTGTGAAGAATCTTAATGCTAATGTTATACAATGCGGCTTCCTATTTAGAGGGCTTCTTATCAAGAATCAAGTTTTGAGGCCTCTGTTGTCCAATATTGTGTATTTATAACTTATTTTAACTTGTTATTGTAGTACCAGCATTATCCATTGTTCTTTTTTTAGTGAACACATAAGTTGCCGCCCAAGATGGGCCACAGAGTGTTATGTCTCTACCACAGTCATGCATTTTATGGCTATCAGTATGTTATTGTACTGTGGACAGAAAACAGTTTTGAAAATGATAAGCCACACTGATTTTACAGATTTAGAGACATTTTGAAGTCTCAGTATTGCATTACTTTAGCTTGGAAAAAAAGATCCACCCAAGGGTTGAGTCTATCTACAGGTTAGCTCCAGTTTGCCCAATAAGGCAAAATGGCTATTCACCAATTTGTTTCACCGACATTCACAGGGATTGATATAGGCGCTATAAAGAAACTGCTTTATTTGTACTTTGTGGACCGGCTTCTCCCAACAAACACCAAATACACATTGCCTTGTGAAGTAACAGGCAGGTGCACAGTTTCGGCCATCCCCCTGGTTTACTGTAGAAGAATGAGGGTTTTAGTCGGCTCCTCTGGACCTCTGCTCCCACTTTTCCTTGTGAATGACCTGGCTATATGTTGGGGTTGGGCTGAGGTTAGAATTTAGGAAGTTTAGGGGTAAATAGGACATTTTATCTCTTCAAGTGCTATTTATTACTTTTTCAGTTATGATTTTTTTATTTTACAGGTGTGATAAGGATGTTCCAATATAGCACCTGGCCAGCATTACTGGTTCTAAAATCTCATTTGCCAAACACTTCTAACCCAGAAACTCCATGTGCCAAAGCAATATACCAATTTCCAGATTCTAAAAACACATACAACATATACCCTGCTTATAGTCAACTCTACAAAGAGTTTTAACCTTTGTTTATTTGGTTTTATAAACATTTATAGTAGAGGGCAGTAAAGACTGAGAAGATTTAGTGCTTACTTTGCCAAAGCTTGCTGCGTTCACTGGTTGTGTGTCATTTTTCTCACAGAAGTCCAAGTAGTGCATATATAGGGCACTTCTGGGGATGCAGACACCCTCTGCAATTTCATAGTTTTCTTCCAACCTTCCAAAACACAAAAAAATCCAAGGTTTTTAATCAGAAATATGTTAATTTGTAAAGACTAAAGCATATGTTTGGCCAAACACTTGTTCTGCCTAGCTTTTGGAATGAGAACCATGTTTGGTTTTTACTGTTATTCTGTGGTTTTTACTAGAATTCTTATGAATAAATAATCTTTTGAATTTTTATCATATCTGTTCTGAGTACCTTAAAAATCCAGTTATACAAGTTGTAAATGAATATTGTTATTCAGGGGTTTGTTAGATGATTTGCCCTCACTTCCCTGACTTCGTGTTTTCTTGTCCCTGCTGGAACATAGAAAATAAAGAAAACATTGAAAAAGTTCTAGTGCTCCCCTGCTCTTATAAACTAAAGCATTTTGCTGCTGTTGGAGAAATATCTTTACATTACTTTCTGCAAGTTCTGGATATTTTTTCTTTAGTTCTGACTGCTGAAATACTTAATGAGGGGGTAATAGAAGATAAATGTGACCTGTTGCTTTTATAAGTATCACCCTGTTGTCTATGCATGTGTTTCTACAATAATAAATAACTTTAGTTAAGGCACATGAGAAACAAGCCAATAATTTGAAGCCATGATAGAAGGCGTCTATATCATCACAGGTTTTAAACTCTGGCGTTCCCAAAATGTAAATATTTTATTATATTTGCAGGAAGTCTTCTGAAGAACAGAAAAAAGTTGAAGTGCACATTATGATTTATAACTAGCTTCACTCTTTTGACTTACAGGTACACCTTAAATAAAAGCCATGGGTACTATTTATCATAATGTCACTATTCTAAACTATGTTGGCTCATACTGCCAGTAAAATAATTCCCTGGATAACACAGTGGAGGAGGTTAAAGGCTTCCACTAGTTAGTATGCCATAACACAAACAGTTTTTTAATACTTGGATCAATAGGCTCACCCAAAATGGAGGAAGTGTCTGAAAGAGGCTCTCAACTTAAATCATGGAAGGAACAACCCTGTTTGTTATCCTAATTAACTTTCTGTCAGAAAACCAGGTTGCAGAGTATAAGGAAACTTCCAATTAGTCCCCAAGTCTCTGTTCTACCCATAAGACATTTTCTGCTTACCGCTCCAAGTGGCAGCTAACAATCGTAGCCATTTGCTCATCTTTAAAGCGGGGGTCATCATTAGCCTGGGTGTGCAGTAAAGGCTTTTATACCTGCAGGGTTTAATGATCTCAGACCTAACACAACAAATCTTTTCTCTCCATTGTCAATTCCACGGCCAAATATAACCCACCGGGACCGTATGGCCTCTCCAGCTACGTGTCGTGTTTATATATTCCCGTGATGTGCTGCGGTATAACCTCGTTTGTTCTCTGAAGGAAGGAATTTTAATTGACCTAAACTTTAACAGTTTTTATATATACTGATGTGCTGGTTGCTAGGAGTAAAGAACTGTGTGTGATTGGAATGTGCATGTAATTAGATTTGATTTAGTGAAGGGAAAGTGATGTCACAATTCAGGGGATGGAGCCCGACAGATAATAAATTGTTAGTTTTTGGTGAAATGTACTTCATCGTGATAGCAAATTTCAGGCAGAGCTAACTCATCAACTAGGAGAAATTATTAGAGTGCCTGTGGTTTAGTGGAATGGGGTATGGGAATTGCAAGGATACTCCCTGTGTTTTTCTATGAGTTTTTAGTATGTTTTTGAAAAACCCTCTTCTGTATCCTCTAGACAGCTATGAGCTTGTGATGCAATAAGTTATATTATACTCAAACACACCTGTTTTAACCGTACCTTTTAGACCCTCCCATATTATATTCTACTGTTTCAAATGGACTTGGCATTAAATATTTTTTTCTATTGTAAGTGCATTTATGTTAAGGAATGGGCAAGTGAAACACTTACCAGTATTTATAACCATTTCACAAAGATCACCGATTTCCCCCAGGTCTGGGATGTTGGCTCAGAGATTGGATGATTATAAAAAAAGAGAGGCACGTAGCCGTAAGAATTAGGCGCAGTGCCTACATGACCGGGTGCTGGGGCCTAGCCCAGAGCTTTTAAGGGGTTAAGAAAAAAAAAAGGTAGTGTTGCCAGAGGGGGCTGGGCTAGTGTACAATGTGGGAGAGGAGGAGATTAGGAATGGGAGATGTTAAAAGGGGCTGGACGATAGTGAGAGGCCCTCTTTTGGACAGAAAAAGTTTCGTTAATGTATGCTTATCAAAGTGTAAAATGTAATTTATTTTGGCATTTATTTATTTGGATATTTGTTTATTAATTATTTGGAAAGTTAAACTTTATTTATTAGTGTTTTAAATAAACGGCTGCTTGCCAGCCAATTTAAATCCAAGATTTTGTGTGGGGTATTTAATTGGGGGGAGTGGCTGGTATGCAGGGGGAGTTTTGGTAGTAGAAGGCAGTTATGACAATGGTGTTTATAAGGGATGGGCTAGAAGGTCCGAGCTACCCGCGTCATGGTGCCTGTGAAGGTCTTGGCTTGTTCATAATTGTCTGACTCAGATTAGCCCTTACTTTAGTCACTCCCATTGTGATTTGCTACAGTGTTGCAGTTTGATCATTGGGTAGAGTCTGCAGTAGACTAATGACCATCTGATGATCATCTCAGCCTAGGTAAAGTTATTTAATTGGAGTTTAGGGATGGCTTTATATAATTAAAGGTATATTAATAGTGTTGCTGTATATGTTGTTTATTCAAACACTGTTACTGTAAGTTACTAAAGTTCAATTTTCTTTTAGGCATGTTGCTATAGTATTTCAAGGAGGTTGGACTGTACAGGGGTGTCTTAAGGGATATAGTCTTGCACTTCAATGTGCCGTTATAAACAATGGAAAACATTTGTGATATGTATGTGATTTAGCCAGAATTCAGTTGCAGAAGAAGACAGACCATAGACAAGGTCAGTAATTATTGTATTTCAAAACATAACCATCAGTTTTGGTGACCTAACCTCCTAACGCTTTACACATTTACAAAAAGAAAACAATTATGTAGATAATTACCATTGTAAGGTGGCCGGAGTGGAATGAGGTTTCGATGCCCTATTTTCCTTCTCTTCATCTGCTAAAAAATGCAAAGAATCAGATTAATATCAAAACTTACAACCTTTTAAAGGTTTATTCAATAGGGCGGTGCAAAGAGCAAGGAGGATGTGCAAAGTTTTGCTAACCACAACAGTCATTAGGATTATCAAACACACACTTGTTAAAAGAGGTTCCCAGATGCAAATGCATCACAAGCTCATCTCAAACTGACCACAAGGAATCATACCAGTTTATATAAAACCTCAAAATCAGTCATTAGTATCTTAGTTAAGGTGCGTACACACTTCCAATTTTTATCGTTCAAAATGAACGACGAACGATCGATTGGGCAAAAATCGTTCGTAAAAAAAGTAACCAACGACGCCGACGAACGAGGAAAGTCGTTGGAAACGAACGACCGGACCGGCGGATCGGATTGGACGACGATCGTTGACCATCGTTCGTGTGTACGATCGTTCGTTGATCGTCCATGGTCTGAACATGCGTAATGAACGAACGTTCGTTCACTTTCCTGTCGTGCACATAGTTCCTCTATCGCTCAAACGATCGTATCTATTGTGTGTACAATATCTACGAACGATCGTGTCGTTATCTGTATGTGCAGGATCGGTGCTATACGATCGTTCGTAGATATCGTGCAGGATCGTTCGCCGTTCGTTTTCCAACGATAATAATTGGAAGTGTGTACGTAGCTTTAGTCTTTAAATCAGTCCTTGTGCTCCCAAGGACAAGGAGATCAGTAGTTTCCAGTACATCAGCAACAATGATTTTTTATTCTTACTGAATTAGCACTTGTGTATATGACTTGTCATATTTTTTCATAGAAACTTAAGTTACACCAGTCTATACAATAGTAATACAGCTTCACTTCCCAACTGTGATTTGTGATTTGGCACGCTAGATAATAGAACAGTATAAAAAATATCAAAGCAAGAAATGATTTTACGAAAGGATGGCTTTCAAAATGTAACCAAAGTACACATCAGCCTGCAATTCTACTGTTTTGCATTCTTCCTAAGGTGTTCATATTTCTTCTAAATGCTCTACTTTATTAATCTGCTGGAAAATATTAGGTACAGCAGTGTGGTTTTGCTGCAGCTTCACACCTGACATTAAACATTAGGGCTTACGTTTGGTTTAAAGCCCCTGTATGTACCATAATATATTTTTTTTTATTCTGACCTGTCACTATGTATAGGTAATTGCCTTCGCTTGCCACCTGGCCTAAGCTTCTGCTTGATTGTCAACTATGATTGCTGCCAGCCCTTAGATCTAAGGGGTCCAGACTTAATTTATGCATTATAAATTGTTTTTGTGTTCTGATCCTATATCAGCTGTCACTATGTAATCCCGATTCTAACAATTTATCACTGTCTCTCACTCCAGAAAACTGCCAGTGACAATCTATATTTGAGGGTCCATCTTGGCAAATCTACTGACCATGAGTTTCATTTTGTCTGTATCAGTTTGAAAATCTGCAAGTTGTAATTTGTCTGTAAAGTGGATTATATATTTACACAGATTTTACTATACGTTTCTGAGTCCCAGTGGATTAGAAAATAGCCAGGTGGTTGGTCCATTACCATCCCCTTCACATTGCGATCTCCCTTCCCTCCACAAAACTCTTGTTCATTGGATGTACATGGAAGAGGGCGGAAGGAGGTATGATATGTAAAGACTGTTCAGATTTCAAACACATGGTGGGCTCATTGAGCTCCTATAGCTGTGAGCATTATCGTATATCATCCTCATTGGGTGATTTCCATTTAATTTCATATTTCTAGGTAAGACACAACCTAAATTTGTTTCTGGTAGAGCCTGGGTTTTAAATGCTGAACAGGCCAATTTTTTCCATGTTTATTTTTTTAGTTTTTCCATGATATTTTTTCATATTCTATCATTATATTTTTGTTACTGACTAGCTGTATTAGAAGACATTTCAATTTTAATTTTATCATCAACCAAAATGTAATTTATTTAACTTTGAAAGTAATGTGTTTGTGGTAAAGTCCATTTTCAGGCAGACACAGTCTATCATACCTAATACGTTTTCTACAGACTCATACAGATTCTACAGATTTATCAAGGTTCTCCAAGACTGGCAATGACAAACGATAGTCGGTGAACCTGGAATGGATTTTTTACAAAACATTTGCTAATTATTGGCAAATGTTTTAATCCTAGACCAGATCCATTTCCAGTTTGCTGGATTACCCATGTTCTCCCATGATAGTCTATCTTCACCAGTCTTGGAGAGCTTTAATAAATTTAAGCCCAATATGAGGAAACAGGGTTAGCTGTATGTACAATTTGATTCTTAAGATCAATTCCCATGAGCATTCCATGAAAAAATCACCTGATTCATTTCTCCTTTTTGATTTTTGTATATCTCCTGCAGATAGGCAGTTCTTGGTGGGACGCCTGAGAACAATAAAGGACTAGTGACTGATTTACCACTGATTAAACATAGCCTAAAAACTTCATGAAAACACTTACTTTCCTCATTAGAAACGTTTCCCAATGATGAATGGCTTGAATATCGCTTGTTTTCACTTTCACTAAGACACCGTTCAATCCAACTTTCTGTAAAGAAAAAAATAGCAACTTCTAAGGAATGTTCATTTTTATAGTTTAAATACACATACTGTATATGAAATTCCTAAATAGAATTATTTGTGGTTCTGTTGCTGTTATGGAGGACGGCACTGCAATTCAGAACCTACAGCAATGCAGTTTGAACTTTTTTCCTCTAGTCTGCTCAAGGTATTACAAATTAAAATTATCATACTACTGGGCCACTTCCTCTCTTAGGTTTTATAATAACCTCTGCTTTAACATCCCAATTCCTAAAATATGTAAGTAAAAAAATAAACTGTCCTTGTATGAATGTGTCTCTATTAGGGGAAAATATTGAATGCTGCAGCTTAAATAATTTTTATATAACTTTTACCACTTTAGATTTCATCGCACTCTCAATATACATACATCATTTTACATATAACTTTTATTAGACTTTGGATTTTCAGGGTCATTCACACTTTTTCATGTGTTAATACTCATGTTTTAAAGAGTATTTTAGGGCAGAAACAAAGCCTTATATTAATTCAAGGCAAAATAACAGATCACTTTCTCTCCTACATTTACCTTATTGAGCAAAATGACAGGTTCCCTGTATAACTGGTACTTATATCTTAATGTGCAGGTTCTAATTAATGCTCACCTCCCTGCTACTGCTACTATATAGGCAAAATGACAGGTTCCCTTTAAATCACACTGGGGTTATGTTTTGTGTCCAGTTTAAATGCAAATGATGCTCAGGAGAATCCCTGTTTATTACACCTTTAAATGCAAACTACCTCTGTGGTTTCATTCTGTGAGGGCGAACTATAAAATGTAATAAAATGCAATTTTTGCCAGCTGAGGAATTCTGGATAATGACAGCACAACAAAGAAAACACTGATGGGAGGTAAAAGATGAAAGAAACGAATAACTAAGGACAAAATGATTGCTACAGAAAAGAAGGAAAAAGGTTAATCTGAATAACCTCCCCCATGATAAAGATTATTTGTCAAGATGGCACAATTTTGCATTTACATTTTATCCGATATGAACAAATTATTGGTGTGACCTATTTACCTATAATATTTAAGAGAACACCCATGTTTTACTATTTTCAACAATCATTACAGTACATACAGTACAGATACATACAAATTGATGAATGACTGATGGGGAACAATCGCAATACAAGTCAAGGGAGGAGAGCACAGTGGGGTGCCGGTCGCTCATCCTTCCCCCTTCCCTCTTTATAAAACAGAATAGTGCTGTGTGTAGATAGCTCGCTCAATCATCTGTTAACTTTGTCCTTGGAAACAATCCTGAACGATCGTTTCCAGCGATGAGAATTGCATGTGTGTACCCAGCCTAAGCCCACAGCAAATTCACCCTAACAAAGTCCATTTATTCATTTTGCCTCCCAGGCCAAAGTGTTACAGTATGCCCCAGTTGGTTTTCAGTCTGAAAGATAACTTCTCCCTGTATCAAGGGCTAAGCAATATTTTTTATACCCAGTTATGAGATGATGTGTTTCATATTTCTATTTACACCCAGAAATGTTTTTTTACAACCAGTCTACCTGTACATAAATTGAACATTTGAGTAAAGAAAAATTGTATTAGGCAGACCGTACAGACATACAGTTATAAACATGTATAAGTTCTGTAAGAAAAATATATGTCTATAGTTTTAAAAAGTTGTGGATACCAATCGGGTAAAGTGTTTTTAACTCCTATATAAGGGTTCAAGAAAGGTAAAGATTTTTATTCAATATTTCCTGAATATTATACAAGGTTCAATTTGTCACAATAAAAAAAGCACTCATGTATAACGTGTGTATTTTTCATCCACAGGGCGAAAGCATCAGCATTTGATTCCCACTTATATACATGAGTTATAATACATATCTCATGTATATAAGTGGGAATACTCCCATAATACATGAGTTTTTTTTTTTGCAACAAATTGAACCTTGTACATTATTCATGAAATATTGAATAGAAATCTTTGCTTTTCGCCAAAATATCCTGCTTTCCCGAACCCTCCCTTAAATAGGAGTTCAAAACACTTTAATATTTCTAAATGCATAGGAGTTGGCCATAGAATTGGTTTGATTTACATAAAAGGGGGGGACGTCCATGTTTGGATCTAATTCATATGTTAGCGTAGAGAACAAATAACCTGTCCTTGTCTGGTTATTTGTATGCTGTGTACCATTGTAAATATTTTTCTTAAACTTCTTGTCCCAGAGACTCAAAGTTAGAACAAATCTCCCAAAATGAAGGAAAAATCACCTTTTGGAAAATTGTCCGAAAAAACATATGTCCCCATATTTCCCTTCACCTTCTGCTCTGGCAACAACGCTAAATGTTGGATTTCCCACTACTACAGTGATTACCATGTTGAATTGGGGGTGGGGGGTTAACCTCCCAGCAGAGACACCAGAGAGGTTCTACCTTATTTACAAACAAGTTTTTGCTTAAAAGAACCTTTTTAACACTAACCTATGAACTGAAAATCTCTGAAATCAACAGTATTGTAACCAATATATCAAAATGTGTTACACGTAAAGATTCGCCAATGAATCAGAAGAGTTTATAGGTTTATATATAATTGCTCTTTCACCTTTTGATCTTATTTTATTGCCAAGCCACATTTAGAATAACCATGGCTGGGGATTTCAGGTCTGCCTGTGACCCCCAGTCAAATTATAGTTAAAATTCTTCCACATTACACTTGACATTTGCTCTTAGAAGTAGAAGCATTCATAGCCCCAGCAGGTTGTTTCCTTCCCGATGTTCTGGTCAACAGGAGACTGCAGAATTCTTGTATTAAAGTCTAAATTAAATTATCTTCATTACATACCACCTAAGACCTAAGTCTTACGAGGAAACAGGGAATCTTTTGTAACAGAGCTTTCAGACCTTTTTTTTATTTTTTTCATTCACATGCAGTTGTGTTGAATATATCCAGAAAGAAATCTCTTTTGTACAGAATGGGTTTTTATGTCAGCCTTTACTTGGTGATCACTATAACATGGAAGTAGGGGGACAAAAGGAGGTCCTAGGCTCCCCTATACTTAGATGTACAGGGTATACATCCTAATTCTCCCCCAAAGAAGCAATTTTCTTAAACACCCAAAGTTGACCCTAGACTGTTTTATGACATATAATTATAATTTGACATTAGATTGAGCCCCTCTGAGGTCCAGGTAGTTACAAGGCTATGGACTTTGTAAAGCACTACATAGAAGGTTTTGTAGGTTGGTGGAAGGAAGGGCAAATGAGCTGGGTGAGCATAGACAGTGATTAGACACTCCCAGGATGGGGCTTTGCTAAACAAAGGCACATTGCAAATGCATAAAACATACATTTATGGAAAGATCAAACACTACATAAGCACTTGATATATACTAGTGACAGTGTCTCTTTGAAAGGAATTGTCTTCAAAAATTACATATGGGAAGCAGTATGTCAATAACATTTTTTGTTTTTCTAGTTACTCCTTATCATAGACTTATTACCTGTTAATCCTTTCTAGAAATCATTTGCTTTCCCACTTCCTCTAACAGGCCAAGCTGTCAAGCTAAAATTGCAATGGTTGTCTTTTTCATTTGTTCTAAATGTCCTAAAAAATAAATTTTGCTGTATCTGCTTAAAAATTGGCAACTTTATTGGACTTTGCCATGTAAAAATACCAAATGGACAAAGTGGCAATGTCACTGCAGAACAATGTTGGTACCTTGTTAGGTGAAGTTAAAAAATACCAGCTCTATTTGCAGGATCAAAATATTAAAATTACAAACTGGGATATCAGATAAATAGAAACTGCTGTGCTAGTGCTACTGACATACTGCATTAGCTATGCCATTCATTTTAAAATAAGGTATTAATTGATATCCCCTCCCTCTTGTTTCTCAAATATGGTATCTGCATTACATAATGTAGAAGCAGGCAAGGAAAATATCAATTATCAATTATCATTGACTCATTATTATTCCATTATTATTTCCTTATTATTGACCCTTATCATTACCTTATGATTCTTATTACTCCTCGGAAAACCCTTAGGGGCATGCCGCATTACAACCACTAGTATCAACAAAAATAATACATTTAATATATTTTTATAATATTGTATGATATACTGTCTATTTGTGGATCCATTAATTAATCACACAATATTTATTCTAGAAATTTAATTGGAACGATAATTACTACTTATGGAGCATTCCACCTTATGAGCGCACTACCATGGTGAAACAGTAAACAGTCTATTTTATATTAAAATTTACATAATAATTTGTATCAACATGCACATATATCTTCATTATTATTATTATTTTTAAAGACACAACACTATCTCATTGAATTTGCTTACGCTTTTACACATACAGTACATTATGTGATCATTACAGCTAGGATAGCATAGGGTCAGATATCCCATGACGTTATTGGGACAGACCAAAATCTTGTAAACTTATGACTGTACCTTAACTACATTGTATACCTTGATGTTTTTGCTTTATGATTAATATATGTTGAATTGCTGCAATGAAACCTTTACTGTCTTTCTTTCTTTCTTTGATTTCGCTGCTCATTTTAATGATTTTAGAATATGCTGACACTTTTTATCACAGTTCTTTACAAAGTAGACAGAAACATTCATATTATGCCCTGCCCCTGAGGGGCTTCTGGTGTAATGCCCTCATTATAGTTATAAATATGAACAAACACTCCACCCAGGATAGCTCCTGGGTGGAAAACAAACAACTAGCCAATATATTTTCATATCTTCCAACAACACTACAAAGATTGTCGGATGAAGCACAGAAAGTTCCATTTTGACCCTATCATTAATTTGATGAATCTCTGATTCTCATGTTAAATATGTGTCTTAGGTAGACAACCATAAACAAGAGAGAAAACTTGTTACAATAAATCAGTCCTAAAGCATACTTCCTTAAAGGATATCTCAGATACAAATTGATTCACACCACATTAAAGTCACAGAGCAACGAAGATAGGCCTAGTCAAGTCCACCTACAATAATATTGTTTCACCAGAACTATTCACCTCAAAAGGCAGTGAATGACGGCTGCTATCTGAAGCTTCTCATACTGGGACAGATTCTTATTAAGGACCACCTGTCATTATCAAAAAAGAACCTAATATGACCTCAGCAATCAGCAGGTGCTAATGTGTAATATTATTCAATGTCTTAGGAGCCTTGGGAACCCAGAATCCCATGTGAATCTCTTTTGAAAGTTAGCAAGCTCCTTCTTGTCTCCTTTATTAAACGCTTTATTGGACTTCAAATGTGCCCTTCATATGAAAGACCAATAAGGGGTTAAATAAACGCACTGCTTTCACTGGAAACACCAAAACCATAATTTGAGATGGCACCAGCATAAATTTAGGCCAAATAGTTTAGATTTGATGGTCAGATGTCCACAAACTTATGGAAAAAACAAGATTAAATCTTTGTAAATCTAACCCACTAAATATTTTAGTGTCTGTGTTTAGTAAGGTTCATATATAGGCCTACGATGACCAAATCATGTTCAGAAGAACCTTTCCTTTCCAGAAAGTTATTATTCCTACAAAGTTACATGGTTTGTTGCAACCATTGTAGCTGCTACTTTTGCAGGACAGTTTGGTCTGTATGTTAATGTGAAGAACAATACATAAAAGCATGTAGAATTAAATAAAAAGAACTCCAATACTGAAATATTACAGGTCATAACCCCATACTAGAATACAATTATATACACTGTATATCTACACAGCATATTGCTATACAACATTGGGGGACAGCTGTGCAAACGCTTCAAACATTTAATTAATGTTTGTCTCAGATGAAAGTCTATCATCTGTACTCAGGTTAAGGTAAAGTTTATGTATTGATAGGCAGCGTGAGAAATTTGATCACACAATAGTATTATATGTAACGGTAGGTGTATAGGTGTATAATATATAAACTTCAGATTTAACTGTCCTGTTCCACTAATAGCACCCACTATATTAGTTGTCTCCTGTAAACATGATAAATAACAATATGTCACTGACAAATCACTTTCATCCCATTAATCTACTTTGTAAACACTTATAGTGTTGGCATGTAAATGGCAATTATCTGATAAAACATTTCTTTCCAAGTTGTTTGGAAACAGGCAGAAAAGGACAATTTTAAAAGATTTGTCCAGAGAAGCATGAGACTAAAAATGGTTCCAGTTGGCAGGACATGTCCCTGTTTGTATTACTCTGCTTCTTTGGAGAATGGGCTATTACTGGAAGTGTCCTCGTTTTCAATGAATAATTACACCATATTTAAAGAAATCTTGTCAGGGTAGAAATATATCAGGTCCTAATGACTTGTGTTAAGGGTGTAAATTTCCAGAGCTGTCATCTATATCTTTGTTTTTACACAGTGAATCACTGATTCTAGACAAGCAGGTAGGCAGTGAAATGTCAGGACACCCAATAAGCACATATGTTGTTGTACAGCAACTCAATAGGGCTTGTTGACTGTTGTTGTCAAATGCAGAATTCTCTATTAGAATATAAAGCAGTTCCAATGCATGGATTTGAACATAGATATTAGCATCTGTAAATTTATATACAGCTTTAGTAGGACCTCAAGGCAAACCAGGTCAAAGCAATAGAACTGTTTCCACATTGTACCAATGAGTTAAATGGGAATCTGCTGATCTTTCATGTGTTTTACGTTGTCCACCTGTGTACAGAAACCCATATTAACATAAAAAGGAAAAAATCATTCTAAATTGTGAATGGCCACTTTGTAAATAGGAACGAAGGCCACGATAAGCAAAGCAACAAGATCATTTAATGCTGTCCCCACCAGCCTGACAAACCCACCCTCTTCTTCATCCCCTGTACTTCCGGGTACAGAGTTTCTATGTGACAGTGCCTGTGCTTGGTGATTGCTCATATTCAGCATTCAGTGAAGACTTCCTCACTTTAACTTCCACCAGCTCAATGGAGTAGTTGTGAAACGAATGGAGGATGACTATAAGTAGCTGAAGGGACCACAAAAAAAGGAGCTGTGCAATAGGGAAAGCACAGGTTTTCTTTAAACTGTGATCACATAATCATCCTATCCTGTACAAGCAAAAATTCTGTTTAATTTGGTTTCCCTTACACACTATTGGGTATTCAGAGTGAATACAACTGTAGCTAAGGCACTCACATACACTCACTTTGCAAAGGAATCATTTTCTGCTCCTTTAGAAAATCAACAGCTCTAGGTTGCAAAGAAAGGATGAAGATGACAGCTCCTACAAAAACAAGTGAGCATTCAAAATTTATATCCTATAAGGTAAACCTAGGAACTTGTCTCGCTATTAGAACAGCTAATGTGACCAAACTATTTCTGACCTCCCCTCACAGTAAAATTATCAACGTGTCTTATGCCTAATTTCCATCTTTTAGGCAGTGCTTCCAAAAATAATAATTGTAGCAATATTTTAGTCTTCCAAACTTTACATGTATTTATCTAAACAAAATGAAGTTGCCACGTGTTGTAAATCACTGTGTAACCAGAATTCTCTGGGCCCCATAGCAGTCACATGGGCTCCAAGGTACAGATCAATCCTAACTGGACAGTTTCTGTGCAGATGTTTGGTAATGGAATCATGTAAATATAAAAAATATAAAAATGTAAATATAAAAAAATCAATTTCTGTTATGTCAGGTAACTCTTCAAGCTGATGGTTACAGATTCAATTTAATGTAGGGTTTGATGGAGAAAATGCCAAAATTACATTACTTTGCATTTTGAATGGAAAGTTTTCTCCACCAGTTGTTGCTCAGATATCAGTTATTGGTTGGTTAGTTTACTAATATAAATAATTGCCAAATAATTATTCAGTAGCATTTACAGTTTAATTACAAGTATTCTTGTTTTCTGGACCACAACATTAGATGATTGTCACTGGATACTGCTGACATAATTGTGACAAAAGGTGGTAACATTCTGAGTGATGTGAGTAAAAGTCACGTCAAGTGACACTTGTACAGAAAATGGCGTATTTGGCAATTGGATAACTTTTCTTTGCCCGCTCGTGGTCCTATGTTACCAACTTCTGAGCCAAAAGAATAGTGAAATATATTGCATTTCACCAGTCCTTACTTATTCTAAACCCCCCATCCCAATGACCTAACAAAATCCACCCTCCCCTTCCACAGATACTTACCAACATCCCAAGGCTCGTAGTCTTTGTGTTTATTTATATCTGCCTGCAAGATAGTTGTACATCCCCATAGCTTAATCATTGTTGTTTGTAATGATTGTTAATGATATTAGTGGGTGAATGTTTTAGCTATGATTACAGGCAGGCTTTTATGGCTACTTGGAGCAGCCTGTTCTTTTTTTTGAAGGGAGAAGAACAAGCAGGAGGTACTGCGGCATGGACTGCAATAGTCTCAGTTAGCGGTGGGTTGTTTAGTGATCTGGCATGGTAGATTGCTAAACAACATATTGGGACAATCTCTAGATTTTCACTTAAGATAATCAAATTATAATTCTGGGTAATGAAAATCTAGGCCCTGCACAGACCTTAGGATGGGGTGTCTGCATTAATTTTCTGTTTTTCAGACTATGTAACAATCACTGATCCAGCCAGAATTCCAAGGTCCTTTTAACTTTATGTGCACTAAAATGTCAAACAATAGCATTTGCTTTCTTCTGTGAAGTACAAAACCCCACATTTATTTATTAGGGATGAGACTGTGAGGTGTCAAGTCAAAATCAGAACAACAGCCAAGGGTGACAATGCTGCTCCTCTATAAACACAGTACAGTAAGTGGGCATTATGACCCCAGGATGGGATGTTTGCTACTGGCAGGTTTACCAGGTTAAAATAACGAAAAACATGAAAAAAGGAAAATTGATGCAGTCAACTTACCTAAGGAGCAATAAACTGAAATATTTCACATACTTGTTGTTAAGTTTAGAATTGCTTTGGGGCATTTTCATTTTTTTATGTGATTAGGAGGTAAGAAGTCAGATGGGTGTTGGAAAATGTGGTTTCTGTGTATAGATGAATAAATAAATACAAAAATCCTATCAAAGTAAACTGTTTTTTTTTGGGTTACATGAACATGTGGATGGGGAGAAGTATGCAATCCATAAATGAGATTTTTTTAAATTAATTCTACTATAGTGCTAGAACCTTTCCGACACCTTTCTTAGAATATTAGGCCTCCCACTTAGTCCCTGATTTTAGCGTGAATGTAGAAACTAGGAGAAGAGACTACACAAACAATGCTGATAATGGGGTTGATTTAAACCAATCATCTGCAAATTATCCTGATTTTTCATTTCCTATGCATGTGATCGGATAATCAAAGTGAGCAACACTTACCTATGTAAAAGTAAGCAAGCAATAACATTTTACAGTTAAATTATTTTCTCTTTTAGTAAACCACCACAAGCATCCTTATGCAAAGTAGAAGAGTAAACTCATCCTGCATATTTTTTTCTTATTCTTTATCTGGATGATTCTTTGTTCATCAGACAATTCTGCATGTTCATATTCAATGAATAATCACGATATACAGGAAATTATTTAATACACTGCTTTGGTGAATCTTAACTGATGTGTACTCTTAGTTACATATCCATATCCTCCATATCCCCTTAACCACTTGAAATTTTCATACTATGGATTCCGCTAAAACCACTTTTATGTCAATAATTCAATAAGTAAATAAATTCTAC
Source organism: Pyxicephalus adspersus (assembly GCF_032062135.1). Lineage (NCBI taxonomy): Eukaryota > Metazoa > Chordata > Amphibia > Anura > Pyxicephalidae > Pyxicephalus > Pyxicephalus adspersus. Next base: position 35,760,062 of record NC_092859.1, read on the forward strand.
TTTGATTGTACCATGTCAGCTATCAACAAGAGTACAAATCCTTAAAATTAAACTAGAGGGAAGCTCTTGGAGAACTTTTTTAGTTTGCTAAAGAACTTTGTATTATAAACAATTGCTGATTTATTTTAATACTAGTTTTAACCATTTATTATCTTTGTTGCACCTCAGTTCTCTTACAGCCATTTTGCTACATGCACTCCAGCATGGCATTTCTCAGGACATGGTGACCGAACCTGCATAATATGTGTTGAAATGAACAAATATTGGTGCGTGTTGTAACCCTGTACCAGAACATATCTGAACAAGGACTTTAATGGGAGGATCTGCAGGTATTTTATTAAAAGCTGCATATTAAAAAAATGTAAAATTCATTTTTAAATTACATATTGGATTTTAAGGATTGGGATTACATGTTCTTAAAGTGATAATAGATAATGGTAAATTTAACATGTCTCTGATTGTGCATGGTTAACAGGAATGTAACACTTTATTGCTATGGGCTAGCACACAGCGGTGTTTGGGATGTAAATAACAAGAATTTTAAATTTCTTTTTAGTTTCCCGTGCAGTCACATGGAGGAATATAATATTTATAATCTGAATTTGAACACCCATGTGGGCTAGCTTTCTGTAAGCCACTGTGTATCCTACATATAGGGCATTTTAATTGGCAGTCAAATCTCACGTTATTGGAAAAGAGATCCAAAAGCCGATGTTATCCCAGAAAAGCTCCTGACACCCCTCTCCGTGCCATGGCAAGCTTTATATTACATGGGTGCTCTGAGACCTCCTAGGCCTCTGGTTGTAAAGCGTGTTAGCGCCGAGTGTTCTGCAGACTTTTTTATTCAGAAGCCGCAGGAATCTTGCTTTATGCAGCGAGACGCATGCTCAATTGGATCTTACTGCCTCAGCATTCAATCCCTTTTGTTAGTTTTTTATTTCTCAAAGAAACAGCTCGCCTGGTGTCTTTAGCTCACACAAAACTGCTAACTCATAATATTTTGCTGTAGCTGATCTCTTACCACCCAATGGTATCCATGACAACTGTCCCATGGATGGTTACCATGGAGACGAGCCCCTGCAAACTTTACACACAACTTTCAAAAGTAACTTCTCCAAACTGTTGTTTCTTGCAAATGTCGCCTGAATCTCTACTGTGCAGAAGATGAGAAGTTCAAAGAAACCCATGGAATTAGCTAATTGTTGTTCGTGGAACAAAAATTCAAACTAGGTACAAATTGTTGATCTTGATTGCCCTTTTCGCAGCCAGAAAAGATTTTCCTTTTGAGGAAATGGGTACATGTTCCAAAGGAGTTTTCAAAACTCTTCAGGTTATAGTTATTATGACTTGTCAATTTTTAATAAAGTAATGACCTTTTTGATTGTTTTTTTTCAGCTTTGAATAAAAGGCAAATGTAACTTTTATTTTTGTTTTATTGTGCCAAATTCATATTGAGCCTTCCACATCTAAATGCAAAAGGTTCTTCCATACAGGAACTAAATTAAAAATGTCTTTTCTTTTTTTTTTTTATTAGCCTTCTAAAGTAGAACTCGAAAGAGCAAATACTATTTTTTGTAATATACAATGTTTTCAAACTAGGGCAACATAAGTATATATATATATATATATATATATATATATATATGTGCATTCTTGTGGAGGATAGTGTAAAAAATGTATACTGAAACATTTTCAATTTTTTAACTAATATTCCTTTACATTACCATCTATCTAACAAGTTTAATATTATTAATAATAATTATTATTTATTGTTTTTTTAATAAAATACATATAGTTATATTATTAACACATCCTTGTATGCTTTTATATACTTGTTCATTTATTTATTTGGTATTATACTTTTTCCTGTTATGCCATGTCTATGCCATGAGACTCAACAATGTGTATATTGTGGTATGCTTAGTGTGAAACTTTCCATGGGGAGTAAAGCTGCTAGCTGCAGCTGTGTTATTAACATTCTACTGAATAATTAGATCAGCGGACTGAAGAAGAGCCATGTAATGAAATATAGTGATCTAAGGAAAGCCATTAAACAGATTATACTGGTGACTGCCTACTGTGCTCCAAAGAATCACCAGTTTGCTGCACCTAACACTTGTTACTTGTGGATGAAAAGGGGCTTCAAAAACACTGTCCACCAGCTGATACCTAGGGTAATGCACATCTGAATGTGAACGCACACACATACACAGATATATATAGTTATATAGTATTTAGTATATAGTTATACATTTATTCTTACATCTATCGCTTGTGCCATTAGTATAGTTTCAGTTACTAACATACAGAAATATAATATAAAGGACAATTACCTAGAAAATATTAATTGCATTCAGTATTTGTACAGTTAATGTAAACTTCAATACTTTTTCAAATTATATTCAATCAATATAAAATCTATCTATCTATTGACATGTTTATCTAAATACAAATAAAAAAACAAAACTATATCATATCACTGAGGCTGATTTACTAAAGGAGTTGTCAATCTTCATGCAATAAATTGTGTGACTATTCACTTGAATAATCTAATCATGTGAAAAGCAAATTCCTTTTCTATTTACATGAGTATTAAAAGCTTTTCACACAATTGGATTACTGAAATTAATATTTACAAAAATGTTTGTGTTATGGGTGTAAACTTTTTTTATAAATTTTTTTTTTTTAATAAATCAACCCAATAATGTTTTTACTTTGCTTTTTAAACCCACCATGTACACCAAATCTTTATTATTGTAAATGTATCTATCTGTAAAAGTTTAAGTGGACTTCTTTATCCTCCCTTTTTATATGAAATGCCTTACGGTAAAATTCGTTAACACAACTTGGTATATCATTCACTTTAAATGTGACTCCAGAGGGGGAAAAAACTTCAGCCCTGCTTGTTAAATATCTCCAGGTCTTTTGTTGTGTTTTAAATAGCATGATTATGATAATATATTTCTGTCCTAGTATGAATGGCTCCGTAGAACAGCTTAATCTCAATTAATTTAAGCTGGACTGTGTAGAAACAACTTTATCCCAGGCTGGGTTATAATGCTGCTTAATATTCCTCCCCTGCTATTGAGGAAAGTGACATTGTTGCATAAAAACTGAGTTAATAACCTGCATAAAGTTAGATGTTGTTAAAAGATTTAGTTATGGTTGGGCTTCTGAGTATTTAATGGAGGAGATTAATGCAATGATGTATCAGAGTATAATTACAGTGCAACACTATGGTGGTAAAAGACTATATATTGCTCGGGAATGAAGATGAGTACATATTACTTATAAAGTAGGAAGGAGTAACAAGTGGTTAAATCACTTTGCATTATAATTGTCTGATAAAAATTCATGCACTCTAATATATATATATATATATATATATATTGTTCTCTTCTATTTCTTTACTACATAGGTTACTGTAAATTAAATGTGATCCCATTAGCTGCAGACAACAGGTGTCCAGGCACAGTATAGTACAGGTTGCTTATGAGCAGCAAGTGATGATGTACTGTGGATGTCAACATTTCACACGTTTACAAAAGCTAATATTTTTTTTGCAAACTTAGGGAAGAAAATGTAAAACTTTTAAGTCATAGCCTAGTTTATAAGCTCTCAAATCCTATATTTTAAACATTGCTGTAATGACAACTTTTGTTACTTTTTCCTTTTAAATAAACATATTGGTATTTTTAAAACTGCAAAGTGCATCTGTGACATTCCGAATAGGTAGGTTGTATTCAGGGGTAGGGTTCTTTGAAGTATTTAATGAGTCCTGAGAAAGTTGGATTTCCTCAGAGCTGAATTAGTTAATGCATGCCTGTATATAGGAGGATAGGTAGAGTAGAGAGTGGTTTTACTAACCTGTGGAGTCCATATCTGTTTCTTCCAGTATTCCACAATGCATACTCTTCCCATGGGCAGTACACAAGACCAAAATCCTGGGGATGTCTGACCCCTGTAACTCAGCAATGGACACAGCGAATTGGGAACAAGCAGTGGAAGAAGGGACACTTGGTAATCCAGTGGGGCAGAGACAGACCACTCACAATGTTTGCTGATGTTGCATGGGAAAAAGCATCATTTTATAGGAGCCCTGATGGGAGACATGTCATTGATAGGCCAGTCTGTCTGATGAATGGCTGGTAGTCAGATGGGGAGGTGGCAAGGCTCAATGTGAAGCCCATTGTGGGGCTGTTTTGAATAATAAAGACTTTCCTCCGAAAAGGGGGGCTTAAATCTACGCAATCCCAGCACTTCAACCCCCCTTCTTTCTATTATAAAACCCTTTATTACTTAAACTTTTACAGGCTTGTCTTCCATCCATGCAAAAAAAAACCTGGCTGTTCTAGTCTAGCCCTTACCGTCTACCCAAACCATATATAATAATGCATAATGTACATTGCATGTCATTATCTTGCCTTGTCTATCCAAGTTGAATTTAATGGCTCAGACAAGTACAGTGTGCAAAGTGCAAAACCAATTAAAGCCTATGAAAATTATTTCTACATACGTTTCAGGGTACTAAATGTGGTTGCTTTGGGTTACTAGACTTTAAAGAGCTGTTTAATGCTGTTTGTAATAAAAGAGTATCATTTAATAAATCAATATATTAATATTTCAGTTTATAAAGCCCTGTAGATCATGGTTCGGTTGAAAGTAGCTGGTAGGCAATATTACATTTAGAAGCAACAAGAAGCAATTTGAAAGGATTGTCTTTTAATGCAGAAGTTGGATTTTGACGTAGTTCATTCTTTTGATGTAGTTTTCAGTCCTGTGCACAATTTATAGCAGGTGATCATCTTCATGCTCAGAGAGGAGCAGCAGAGAACCAAGCATTCTCCAAAATCCTGCAAGCAGTACGGTTAAAGTCTTGGAAGTGAATGTTATAAGTGAAAAGCCAGTGCTTTTCAGCGATGATAAAGTGGCTCAGTTTTTTTTTTTTTTTGGGGAAGGAAAATCTGTGATTAGAATATGAATAGAACTCCAACAGGGGAAGAAAAAGGAGATTACAGATGAATTGCTTTCAGCAGGGACAAGAGCTTTGCTCCCTCCTCCGCAAACAGCAAACTATACCAGTGCTAGACAGGAAACAAGGCATCTCACACTAAAATCACTTTCCCTGACCAGGCAGCCCCAACTAAAGACACATTATCACTGTCATTACTACTGTTATCTTTTCACAGGATGCCCTGTGAAAGTTTTCCTTAAAGTGCATTGCACTACACATCTGATTGTCACTGACAAATATCTGTACTCTGCAGAAGAAAGGTGAAAAAGTAAACTTGGTAAATACGTAAAACGCGTTTGGAATGCTTAAAGTGGATGTAACTTTTTTGTAATATTTTTTTAAGGTATTATACATCAGATTGATGGACAAATTAATTTATGTTAATGTTTTAGAAACTTTTCTCTATGTATATTTTGGAGTTATATATAACTCAGCTACTTGCTTTTCAGTGTTATATAAAGGTTTTGTTTTACGGTTGCATTTTACAATATAGTCCAAGAGCTTGCTTTACTAAAGGGGTAGAGCTTGATCACTTTGCAATGGAAATTTTACTTGGTTTAGGGAATGTAGTGAACATTCACTTAGCAAACAAACATGTGCAAGAAAATAAAAAAAGTCATCACAGATTTATCTCATTAGCTAGGTGTAAATTCTGTTGCAAAATGAAATTTATTTTGCAAAGTGAACATTTTTTGTTCACTTTGGTAAACCATTGCCTATGAGTTGGGTGAGCCATAAAAAACCATGCACTCCCTGTGGGGTTTATATAGTGGGAATGGTTTACTAAAAGAACTGAGAATCTTCACTGGATAAATTGAGTGAAGGTTAGTTTTACATATTCAATCATGCAAAACACCCATTTCAGTTGAATTATTTTATCTAAACATGACTGGGTTCTCATTGAATGAAGATTCATTATTACATTTATTGAATAAAAATTCTCAACAACAGGGATGGATTACCCCTTTATATCAAAAGTAATTACATAGGGCTACTGAGCACTCCTCCCCTGGTTTTTCAATCAATGGATCTTTGATTGTAATACAGTACCACAAAAAGACCGAGTTAGTATGGAAAAGATATAAAACAATTATCCACTAAACATACTATACCTTCACTTAATGGCTATATTAACTTGTGAAGAGCCTTGCACATAATTAAAAGTAAAAATTTGAAAAAATATCAATTTTCAAACAGATCATATATCAGATTTAAATTTTAGGGTGGCCAAGTCACAGAACAGACCTCAGTACCACTGAAATGCTGTGGGTCTAAAGGAAGCCATTCATATATTTATCAAGAAAGGGCCATTTCTTAATGAATATTTGGTAGCACTGCTAAATAGACAGCAGAGGAAATTCAGCATCTTTGGCATATTTAGAAATATAAAAAGAAACAGCCAATCAAATTCAGATAACTTGTACATAGGTTCAGGGGCAGAGGTAGCCTACAGTGGGTCCCTGTGCAGAACTGAATTGGAGCCCCCCCGCTAAACTGACTTTAGGCTCCTGTGGGGGCCCCTGTACAGTGGCACACGTCACACTTCCCTATGTCTGCCCCTACATAGGCTGATTGGATTTGGGGCTCTCAATGATGCTTTGTGCTTGACACTACTAAGAATGATTTAAAAATGGCTGCCACTGCAATCAGTTTATTACTACACTGTGCAACAACATCCTGCACACTTTTTTAACATTATTCAAAAATTTCTAAATAGGGTTGTAAATATAAGTAGTTTGATTGATATATTATTGATTCAGCATTTGAATTGATTATAAATAGTACATAGTGTATGGCTAGCCTAAATCCGCTGTAATCACAACATGTGTAGATTTACTGTCTGTTCCTGTTCCTCTTATAATGCAAAAAGTGTTGGCTTTCCAATCAATTTCTGTTTTAATAACTGAGATCACCAATAGTAAGGGGTAAACTGATGTTCATTATAGGGTTTATAGAACATTTAGTGGATCAGTATTAGCACAATGTAGACAAAAATATTTGTATTGTGTAAGTCATTAAAACAATCAATATTGTGTTTCTATGGATTGTGTTTGCCTTATAATTAATATTTTGCTGACTTGTGTACCATCATGATAGATGGATGGACGGATAACATAATGTAGTTCATATTTGCTTTCATCTCAATAAGAGAGCAGTAAAAAGGATGTGGTTAGTAAATTGCAGGAAGTGTCCCCTATGTCAGTGTCTGTTGTGGTCACTCTGTGTCTAATGACTTTGTGTTAAAATGATGCCACTGCCTGGAGCTCATTACTAACTGATTAGGTCTGACAGGTGCAGCAGAGGGGGCTGACCTCCGATCTACAGCCAGGCCAGCCTCTCGGCCTCCTCTGTCTCCGCTTACCACCGTAGGTGAGGACAAAACCTTTAAGCCAATTACTGCAGATAAAGCAGTATCATTCCATGTGTATCCTGAGCAGACCTTTGCTTCATTAGGGTCATTTAGAGAATAGAAAGGATTTCCCTTAATTACAATACAACAAAGGAAATAAAGGATTTGTGTAATTATTGTATCCTGGATAGAACATAGCTAATACTGTATACAAATAGCATCTATCTATCTATCTATCTATCCATCTATAATCTATCTATCTATCCATCTATAATCTATCTATCTATCTATCTATCTATCTATCTATCTATCTATCTATCTATCTATCTATCTATCTATCTAATCTATCTATCTATCCATCTCAGTTGAGTCTTTAATTGTGTTTTTGTGATAAGGAACCAGGACATTAAAGGTAATAACAAATAATGTTTTTTACAAACATGTTAAAATATTATAATTAAAGGGTGAAAATGGAGATTTTGTCAGACAGAATGTGATTATTTTGTAAATAAATGACCACTACTTATGTATTGTAACATGTTAGCAGTAAACATTACAATTTTTTGCATGACATATCATAATACCAAAAAAGTTATGTTTTCAATTAAGTAATTTATATTGGTTTGGATTACAATAATCACACATTTATATCCACTTGTTTGTTTGTTTTTTTGCTGTTAGTGAACCGATTGATGAAGTTTCTCTTTTTTTTGTCCTGATGACTAAGGAAGAAGCAAAGTTAATTTTGTGTAAGGCTACTTTGCTTAGTCATGTGCACAGTATAGGGCCTATTAATACATGTTTTCACCTAGGACATTATTCTAATGTGTGTACAAAACCTTAGTCTTGATGGTGTCTCAGCTGGAGTCCTGACCTCTGTAAGATAGCTAGAAAGCCCTGGAGCAAACCTCTGCAGGCATATGTACATAGGGGTCTGTTTAAACAACTTTAAGCAAAACTTACACATTTTACACATTGGATGAGAATTCTATTAAAAGTTGGGTGCGTTTGGGGTAAAAACATTTATAAACAGACCCCTTTAAATGTATAGGGTCCTCTCCTCCTGTATCACTGTCTGTATTAGTCTGTCATTTGCAATCCCTATTTAATGTACAGCGCTGCGTAATATGTTGGCGCTATATAAATCCTGTTTAATAATAATAATAATAATAATAATAATAATAATAATAATAATATAGACCTTGCAATGATTTTCTCCTGGACATTATAGCTAACATACCATAACTGGTACTGCTGCCTCTATCTTACAAAGACTCCAGCTGGGATATCATACAGACTGGCAATGTAGCAAAGTAAATGAATACCTTCCCTGATCATTTCAAGCAAAAGTAGAATGAGTGCTGTACATACAGCGCTGTTTTGTTATAAGAATATGGGGGAGGGAAGGACAAATGGAAGGCACCCCACTGTGCCCTCCCCAATAAAGAAAGTTACAGTTTTGCCTGCGTGGCTTTTCATTGTTCTTGCAGGAGAGATCTCTGAATGACATTGGGGGACCATTGTACATATGCTAGATATTCACCTGCAATTATCGCAATTGTTTGTCTTGATTGCCAATTATACAGTGTATGTACACAGCCTAAAGTTGACTATACACAGGTCGATTTTCCTATTTGATTGAGAGATCAGTTCAATCGTTGCTTCAAATTTACCATAAATCTATTCTAAACTTCTGAATTTTATCAACCATAAGTGAGAAAAATCAGGTATAGAAACAAAAGAACCCTGGTAGGTCAGAAAATTTTTGCAAACCATACAAGTAACTGGTGGAGTTTTGAGACAAAATAGTTACCAGGAGTTCAACTTTAAAGATACTTTGTTGACAGACTATTTGTTGTAACAAAGGTATCCTTATACCATTATCATTTAACATACTGTATGTTATGTGGGTTACCATTATTGGTATTGGTATTAATAATAATAATAATAATACTAATAATATTAATTGCGCCAACATATTACACAGCGCTATACATTAAAAAGGTTGCAAATGATAGACAGATACACATAATGACACAGGAGGAGAATAGGACCCTGCACAGAAGAGCTAACAATCTACCGTAGGAGATGTGTGTATATTTACCTGTGAAAGTCTTTCTTGTGTATACATCCAAACCAAAGATGTCCAAATCCAGGCACAATAGAACACAATGATCCAAGGAGCTCTGATCTTGTAGCAGAAGCACTGTAAAAGCCAGGGGTTACAGGTCAGCTTCAGCTGTCACAATATTGCAGCAAGTCATTGCTAGTCAGGGAGAAATGCTTTGGCCTTCTTTACCAGCCATCTATTCAGGGAGCTGCAAAGATTTACTCTGAGACTCCCACTGAGACAGTCAGACAAGTTCAGAGAAATCCTGCAAGCATGTAAGACTTCAGAGTTACAGAATCGTATTACTGATTTCACATCAGGCCTGGGAAAAGCCATAACAGAGTAATGGAAAAGAATATAACATGGCTCCGATGTCACATATTTTGCTTAAAAATCAGAGAGGACAATGTAGAGGGATGCACAAGGACAGTGTATAGAGCAGAGGTATTTTCTGTACAACTATATGTAAAAAAAAGTCATCAAGCACCAATAAGATCACTTTCAGACTTGTAGCAAAGTGCGGGATTATACTGCAGGCTTAACCCTGTTCCCAGTAGCTTCCAATCAACTGTATGGGAACCACTTTGTGCAAGCGTTTGTTCATGGCTAAGCTCTGGTTGCAGAATGGTTTCCCAGAAGTCACACTCCAGGAGGAAGAACTCCTCTGCCACTGCAAATACAAGGGCAATGTGCACAAAAAGTTGCCCTACAGTGCGGTTTGCAGGCATAGTAGCTGTTTGCTATGGCCCTGGTGCAGTTAAATATGCATTTTTCAAGTGTAAAAAGGGCCTCCAACCCCAACATGCAAAATATCCTTAGCATGAAATTCATATCATATCTGCTTCTTTTGGCCTCCTAAGAAAAGACAACTTTTGTTTAATCTTAACAAGACCTATTGGCAGTACTATTTCCTGCTTACTGGTCTCATTAACACAAGGCTGGTAGCCATTCTTTGGCCCTATGCGGAGTGACTCTTTAACAAAGTTAATTACAGTGCACTCCACCAATAGACAGTGACATCAGTAATATATAGGAGCTGAATATTTCTTTATATTAGGTGATCAGCAGGATTACAATGTGATTCAGCTAAAATTCCCTGAAATAAAAGGTAAGCCTGGTACATTCCTTATGACCTCTGACTGCTTCTTTAACATGGTAATAAAATAGTCTTTGTTCATTTTCCCTTAACTAATAAAGAGGATATATGGAGCATTCTTTCATGCTTGCTCACTTATTTACACTTTGACAGGTGCCTAGTTAAACCTCCACAATAAATATCTTTAATTAGTACAGTGATTCCAAGGAATATTCTAACCTCAAAGAAAAGGCGGATCTAAGAAGGACGACTTTAATATTAGTGAAGGTTTTCTTTTTAGGCAAGTAGTTGGGCTGATGCATATTCATAATCCATCTTTACCACTGCTAGATAACCCACTCTGAGAAATGCCATATTGTCTTTGGCATACTGCATTTATTGTATTTTATGTATGATTTTACCTGCAAAAGCCTCTCTTGTGTCGACATCCAAAAGCCCTGGGCATCTTGCATGTGATGTCTGTAGCTCTAGCAGACTCATAAGTGACATATATACATTCATATATACACAAAATAAAAATGTTGGGAGGTAAGGGAGATGTGAATGAGGTAGGACAGCATGGAGAGTAATTAGAAACTCCTAGGAGTGCAAGCAAGGAGTGCTTGACTTTCCAAATTATTTGCAATTGCAATAAAAACAAATTACTTATAGAAGTGATAAAACTGCAGGTAAGCATGCAGAATATTATTTTTTCCTTTGACAGGGTCTCTTTAGGCTGTAACATACTTGAGGTCTTCAAGGGGTTACATATAACAGAAGAAGTGTACTCCACATGAGTCAGTCTGATAATTCAGCATGTTATAGGGATTAGCAGCTGATCAAGGCAGTAGAGGTGTATTATACGGTCACATCTTTTACCAATTATATTCCCAGATCTGTATGCCTGAGGTAAGGCAGGAGGATTTTATGGTAAATCCTTTCTAAAAAGTGTTGTTCTAGTCACCTTATTCCATCTGTCACCAAATACAAATGTAACTGAACACCTGGAAGGATTCTGTCTAATCGCAACCACTAAAAATTAAAGACGACCAGATTTTGATGGTACGAAGACCATACAGGATTGGCTATTAGAACTTATATCCGAATCCCAGCTTTCCCTTTAGTCTTGTTTAGACTTATCTTTTGTACTGAAATTCCATACTCTGATTTCATTGAGTTTCTGATAATGTGCAGTAGAAGCCACAGCAAGTCAGATAGAACCAGCCTTATTTCCTGGCTGGATGGGCTTCCAATATCATTCAGCCCTTTCCTATTGTTCCTTGCCCTCCCTTAATTTCCAATCATCAATACACATTTGGGTGTTACCTAAGGTGGTCTGCATGCCAAATCAGTCTGCCTAGGAACCCCCACTCCTACCCACCTATCAAAGCAGTTTGATAGTTGTGTAACACCCAAGAGACAGCCCACCGCTTGCAGTAAGACTATGCGCTCTAGAGAAGTATTTTCAGCAAGCGATGTACAGCACCTTGCCAGTTCCTCCCATTAGACCATGATCTGTTTGCATTGCATAGAGAAGCACAAACACTGAATGACAACATCAGTATAACACAAGCAAAATATGCAGAATAAATGACAATTCTAGAAAAAAAAATTATTTCCAGTTTTAATTAGGGGGTGGGAAGGTAAGAACCTAGATCAGGTTTTGCTGAATTATTTTTTGTTAATGGGTGTCCAAACCAAACTGTATAAAGAATTATGTCTTTAAAGTCTATGCCACTTTAAATACATAAATAAACACATAAATTTAAATTTCATTATGATTTTTTATTGTTCCCCTTGCACTGCATTCATTATGACCAACACACCTCAATCATCTATATTGTAGGTTAGAATGAATAGCATGATAATATTAGAACGTATCCACTCCAAACAAGCTAAATGTACAGTTGACCACGGAGATTAATGAGGACTTGCATTGCTCCATCTTCTATCCTTAAAAGAGGAAAAAATCACTATTTTGGATTTCTGACATAATGGAGACATGTACATACCCCTTCTGTTCTAGGCTTTACTGCACCTTACTACTTTCAAAGATTGAATCCATGTCTTCTCAGCTGCCACCTGCTGGATACTTCCTAAAGTATCAGCAAATTAGACTTTATAGCCTATAACTGCTTGCCAATTAAAATTTTTAAAAAAATGTATCGGTCGGCTTGGTTCGGATTTTTTCTTTACTGTACTTTGCACATATTTGGTCTCTGTCCTGTTGCCACTTGAACTTTCTTAAAGTACAGTTTCTTGCATATCAAATTTATACGTTTTTAAATAAAGTCATATTTCTGATTGAGCAAAGGATACTGGCTTATCATTTCTTTATATGAGCAGATCATCTGGGATCCATGGCTAACTCTATATCGGTTGTGGCCATTTTTCGAGAACCCCCACTAAACTTCTATAGGACTTCTATAATACTGACCAAAGGAAGGCGAGGAGCTGATGGCCGTCCTTCTAATAGCACACCATTCTGTAGTGTCAGAGAAATTGGTGGGACATACATTACAGAATTCAAATGTGGACGATAAGCTAAGTGTGGGCTTCTGTAAACAGTTTAAAGCACACTATACAAGCCTGCAAATTTTTTATTTACCATTCCCATTTAGTAGTAGATGTAAACCTAATCTCCATATTCTCTATATTTCATATAATATTTAACGTAAATGTGGGTGTGTTAAACCTCCGCAGTGGTCTTTTTTCAAAGGTCCAAGACATCTCCAACCGAGTCAGACCTAAAGCTCTCCAATATACAGGGAGTATGATGTGGATTTGATACCAATAGCTTAGCATGGGGCGGAGCAGACACTTCAGATTCATAATATATAGCTTGGGACTAAGCAACCCATAGAAAGCAAAAATTCAGAAAAAAAAAACATCACATATATTGTTTATTAGAAGTTGGCAGACTGTACATAATATACTGTAATATACATAACAAAAAAAAAAAAAAAAAAGAAAAAAAGTTCATATCAAACATCTTTCAGTGTCATCTAAACATCATCTTATGTTACAGATATTATACAAAAGCTCAACAATGCACTCTCTTGTACAAGTGAGGAACAGAAATGAACACTTTTTTAAGCTGCCATTTTCACAGACCGCACTTAAGTACGGAGAAAACTGAGTATCTGCCACATTGCGTTTCTTCTTCTATATTTACCTGTCACTTTGCAGCCATTTTAAAAAAATGTGTTATGATTAATGTTGCCAAGATAGGCATTATTTGCCTAAGTTTACCCAGAACTATTCCATACCATTATTCAGGTTTAAACTTGTACCAAAATAAATGAAGAATGAAGGCTGGAATATGATTGGTAGCTTTGGTTAGATTCAGATTACTAAATACAAAGAAAGCTGTACAGTGTTACTAATCAAAGATCTCCCTGACATGAGGGACAGGAATAACTTTGTTAGAGGTTGCAAGTCTCATGGCTGCATGGTACAAAGGTCGCACCTAACAAATCATTGTTTCTTTGGCTTCTGTTAACCAATTTAGACATTAAAGGCCCATTCACACCAATGTGTCACAGGTAAAAAGAGAACTTTATTGCAAGCTACTAAGTGCAATGCAATTCATTCTGAATGGCACCTCTATGCACCTGATACAATATCTCTTAAAACCCATTGTGGTGCATTGGCAGCCCACTAAAGATGAATAGGCTGCTTTAATTTAAAGCACAGTAATGCACCACAAAGCAGTGGAATACAAATAGGACCTTAGGGGATATTAGAAAAATGTAAAATCTGTATAGTGTTCTCCCCAGCCCCTTTTAGCCGGGGGCACCACCTGGTCTGTTTCGGGGTGGTACTAAAGAGTTGGGTCACAATACAGAAGCTGCCACCCACGTACAGCTTTTTCCCACCCGGCATAAAGACATTTCTGGGTTTAACACTGCTGTATGTTGTAAAGTTTTCTGCAGTGACTACAAGAGCAAAAACGTTTTAAACTACAGGGATATTGTTATAATAGCTGTGGAATGACAATTTAGTTTTATGTCTTGAGGCACAATGTAAAATGTACTCTATTCTTTTTATAAAATGGCAGTATTTGTGTACCAAGTGACAGGTCAACTCAAAGGCTCACTTTTCTTTAAATACCCAATACTTTCCTATTCATTGTATCTTGACAGTTTTAGTCTTGGTATGATATTCATTGACTGCAGTTCTTGGAATAGTAACTTGCAGGCGTATGGGATCCTCAGGGAGGAGACATGACAGGAGGACTTGCAGTAATGGCACCTGGAAAGAGACACACAGTGAGAATGGCCTGTTCTAGAAAAATCAAATACAAGCAGATTTTCCATACCTACCTACCTACCCCAGGTTACACCAACAAATATACGTAGCTGAGTGACATGTTTTTTGGAGCTCACTTTGGGAGAGTCAACAACTGTTTGAAATGCTGACAGGTTTAAAGTAACTATGCTGTCACAAAGGAACTTTCAAGACTGTATCAAAGATAACACTGCTAAATAACCTCATGCTTACTACATGCAGAAAGGGTCAGTTGCCTGGTCCTCACTGCACTCGGTTAGTCTGCTGGCTCCCACACCATTAATGTGTCCTGCAGTGGTTTATAGACTGATGGATAGAACCCCAGAGCACTGTGAGGGAACAGGTATCTGAAAAATAATGGATGTGGGAGTTTCTTTAGCAGCAGTATCTCTGTGACAGAGAAAATAGCTATCACAGATAACAGGCCAAGTATCAAGGGTCTTCTTGTACAGGTAGCAGTATTTAATTCTTTTGTGAAGACAACTTGCTTTAAATACCAAATAAATCTTTTTAGATTGCTTACCAGCCAGAATAGCCCAGAAGTCCACACTGTCCACAAACATCCACCTCAAAGGCATCACTAGAAATCATCAGCCTCTCTAGCAACAGCATGCTGGCTCCATAACCAATCAAACAATCTCGTTCCATTTCACCGAGACGCAAACCACCATCACGAGAACGTCCTTCAGTGGGCTGCCTGGATAAACAAAACAATAAGATGTTATGCATTATAAAACTAGAATGTATTCAAGAAAAAATTGAATGCAAAGTGGATCTCTTATTCCAGGGAATACTGGTTACTATATGTTAGCTAAAATTACATCCCTGGTTGCCAGGAAGCAATTTGGTTTTCTGGAGTAGTAAAAACATCTACAATTCTTTGTCAAGCCACATGATAAAGTATTCTTGGTTTACTGATAGAATAAAGGTAGGTGTATTTTCCAGAAGAATTAAAACAAGTTGTGCAGGTGCAGAAAGAAATGGGAACATAATCTAAATTTGCAATCTGTGCAGATATTTTTATTAGGATATGATCGTATTGCACACCGCCGCCCTGCAAGATTCCAGATAGTAAGGCATTGTGGATCCAAAAGTATCTCCAAGAGAAAGGTGTACTTTGAGTAATCTCTTGTGTTGAATTTACCCTAGTGGATGACTCCAATAAATCTGGTTCAGGAAGTGCGGTCACTTTGAATCAGCAAGGTGACAGTGTATCTAACCAGAAAAGATTAGACTGAACCACTTTTACCCCACACAATATTACAGGATTCCCAAATCAGTAAGGACAATAAAGCGAATCAATCCATTTAGATATCAAAAAAGCTAAAATGTACTATGGCATTTTTTCTTCCTGTAGTTTCTGTTATCTGAATCACAGACTTCTCAATCCAACATTGTTTTACCTATTGTTAAAGATATTATAGGATAATATGAACACAGTTAATAGTTGCATGTAATTCCAGGTTGTAGATTATGTGTTTAGAAGTTTTACATATCACAGAGGGTGATCTGATCCTAAAAGAAGTTAAATAGCAGCCGAGGTATTTGACTTGGAAAATCTCTATTGTAACTGCTCACAACAAAGGCTGAGCACATTAAAGAAGCTGAAGACAAGCAGGATATGGTGACAGCTTTTCCTGACAGCACTGCCTCCCCATCGGCCTTGTCTGCTGCAGATGTTACAGACGTTGCACTACGAGGATGTAGGAAGGGAGCACACATTATCCTGCCCGGCCTTCTACAAACAACCACAGTCTGAAGTGTCACTCACTGACAGTTTTTTGTATATTGATTATAGGGTGGGGAGGCAGGATGAGGGGGGAAATCTACATTTTAAGCATATCACAGAATGGCAAAGATATGCTCTGTTAGTGCAGTATGTATTCCCAAAAAACTGACAATATGCAACAGGAATGTAAGATTATTTATTAATTGCCTCTAAATCCTAAAGCCAAAAAAGGGAAGAAAATAAAACATGTTTCAGTCTGACACCATTCACTTCCTGTCTCATAAAAGAAATAAGTACAACAGTTGTCATCGGGGCGGGAAGGCACAGATGATAGAAGTATGAGATATTCTAACCCTTCCTGGCTCTGCTACAAATGTGTCCTTGTACCCCTGTTGGGTACAGCAATTAAAAACAATAACACTCCCATACTTTATCAAAAATCAATACCAAGTTTTGCTGGGGATGGGTTTTTCAAAGAAATCCTGTAATAAAGCAGAATACTGCAGCTGGAAATGTTGGCTGCTTGGCTAGCTGAAATGGAGTTGTTGGCTGTTTGTTCCCTGGCCTAAAAACAAGGTATACAAATCAACAGTAACAGCCAAAAAAAAAAAAAAAAAGTTATTTTTTTTTTTAATACGATTTTATTACAAACTAGGATATTTATGAAACACAGCTTTATTTAAAGCACAACTAGTTCACATGATTTATTTTAAAGAGCAAGTTCACCTGAAATAAATTCAACTAGGTTAGAATGTAAAACTGTAAAACACTAATTACTAATTTGCCACCATTTCCATTCCAACAGCCCTTAGATTGCAAGCTCTATTGGGAACACCAACACCACCCTGAATTTAATTTGATTTTTGGAGACCTCTTAAAAAAATGAGACATAAGAAAAGCAGACAAGCCACAGGGAAAACTGGCAGGTAATTGAAACACACTTATGTGATCCTGATGACATGCTTCTACTTGTATATGTCTGGAGAACAAACTTTACCTGGTAAGGACAGCTCTGGGTCCTCTGGCTCGGGCATGCATCTTATCCAGCACCATGTGCTTTAGTTTCTGGTAATACACAGGACCAAAGTAAATATAAGCTTCCAGGGGTTCCCTGCAAGAAATAATGGAGTAAAGTCAGACACTTTCTGGAAGCATGTTTTAAGGGAACCTGTTATTTTTGAAAAGAAAACAAACTGCTCCATCCAGGCAGTAGGCATAACTAATGTACCCGATAGGCCCAGTACATAAACTTAGCTGTCTTCAATCTAAGAAGACTTGGGTGAATTTGCACAGCCCTTGCACATGCCAGCACCCAAATTAAACAACTGGGTTTTCTCTTGCAGTGGATCAGTGTCATTACAACATGACATGCAAGAAAACACAAAGTTTAACCTCTGGGCTCTCTGAAACTTTCTCTAGAGACGCTGGTCTACCAGACCTAATCTGTGGCAGTCCTTCTCCCAGTTTACAGGCTTCACACACCCTTTCTGCCTGAGCCATACCTGGCCTAAGGCTGCCACTTCCCCCTGACTCAAAGGCAGATGCATTTTTATCAATGGCCAGGTGCAGCAGAGCAATTCCAATTTCTGGCCTGGAAAAAGCATGGAGTGCCTAGCCCAACCATTCCTTCCATGACACTCTGGCCTGGATCCCAAATGAAGAGCAGCAACATATTTACACATGGCCTTATCCAGAACCTTTAATCCCCTTTCCAGGAGAATTAGAGATAAATTATGCCAAGTACCCTGTAAATTTGGCATCATATACCGGTATTTCATCCTGCTACACTATATACAATGCTACAATACAAAGTTTAGGAAATGGTATAGCATCCAAAGGAAATACATGTAACCAGCCTATAAATAAAACAACAAACTTGTTAATTTTGAAATCACAGCATGACCTCATTAACCTGTTTAGCATTGGCTCAGCTTAATGAAAAAAAGGCTTAGAAGTAAGCAGGTCACCCAAAATAAAAAAAAAAGGAAAAATATGCACCCTGCAAAAGACTATTCATAAAACATACTGGTTCAGTAGCAAGTGACTAATTACCATTCTTGTAAACTATAGCCACCAATCTTCAGCACTGGATGTCTCCTTGTTCTTAACCACTATGACACTCCAAAAACAAAGTATTAATGCAATGGACAGCACCAGAGAAAGTAGGATCTGGTCATTCAACAATATTGTGTTTTTTTGATGAGGATGATGGAAATCCTCTCAAACCACAGGTTTGCAGGAGGATAAGAACAGGAGCCCTTTTATAACAAAGTTGCTATAAAAAAAAATATGACCACATAAACATTTCTTTCAATCAATGTATCAAGTACAGAGATGGGGGGAAAAAAGGTCTCCAATACCATCAAACCTATAGCTTTTTTTTCACTACTTGCAGAGTGCACTTAAAAAAAATCTCTCTTCAAATGAAACAGGGAAGATTCTCCACACATCAGAGCAGGTATTGGCACTCTTTTTTCATTTTTACATTACAAATATGAAAAGGATATGCAATTCCATAAGTAATAGAATTCTACCACACAAATACCTTCATCTCTACTTTGTCTTACCCAGTGATTCCAGAGGTGACGTAATCTTTTCCCAAGTAGTTGTAGCCATATCGTATTAGGTCCTCACAGACGTCTTTCACTTTGCTGCCTCCAAAGGCAGTTCCATAATGAAACCTGCCATCCAGCACCCCTGCTTTCCCGGCTAGAAGTTCAATAAGCTTCCCAACCTATATAGAGGTAAGCAGAGAATATACTTAATACTTCATGTGTATATTTAGTTTTCTTTGAAGATCATACCAAATGAGAGGAAGTTATATATGGTAGCTAAAATGTCCGACATTTGTCCACAGCCACAAGAATAAAGCAATAAGAATAATTTACCAATATGTACGTCTATTCCCCTCATTTCACTTTAAAAGGATTGCAGCGAAAAAGAGTTTAAGAGTTTAAAGGTCTAGCCTTGCCCTTTTATGCCATGGGGTCAAACAATATACAGCATCAGAAGTCAGTGTCAAAGCCAAGCTGTAACAAGTGCAATATTTTGTCCTCACAATCACCTAATAATAAATAGCTGTCGGAGAGTCAGGAGACCACTAGCAATCTTCACCGTGACAAATGGAATTGCTGTGGATTAGAAGAAAACTATCTTACAGGGAATTTAAATCGTTCACTGGTCCCAATGTCTCTAAAGCCAGCATTAAAACCAGCTGGAAGTTTATTACTTTCACTTCAGAAAACAGGATTCCAGCAGCATAATAACAAAATGCTGTAGATCAATTTCAAGGGTCTCCGATGGTGTAAAAAACTCAGGTAGGCAAAAACAAAGAAAGTACAGTTAGGCATTTCTTCAAAACCTAAGAAAACATCTTTGAAATTTTCAAAATCCTGCAAACTTTAAAATTATTTGACATGTGCTAGTCTAGGTGTGGTTGAAGGAAGAAAAAACAGACGGGTATGTATATACAGAGGTGTTTGACCTGAAAATACCATTAAAAAAGGATTTCGGTTTATGCTCAGGTGACAAATTGACAGTTCTGATCTGTCAAACCAGAGACAAAAGACAAGCTGTTAAAAGTAAAACTTTTGCACAATGCTTTAAAAAAAAGCTTTTTAAAATGCATAAAAAAATAAAACAGACTGAACTCTTGAACTCATTTAATGTTTAAAAAATAAAACAATAATTTACAATAATATTATTTATTTACAATAATTTTATTGGCATTTCTGTTGATTTCTGTTTTGAATGTTGGCAGTGAGGGATGAATTTGTCCCTCTGTTTATTCTTCAGTCAATGTAATTTTCCTGTTTTTAGGAAAGGGTAGGTACCTCAGATTATATTTAAATTGCATATTATATATGATATGAAATCTCCATAATTTGTATTAATACCACCTGAAGGGTCACACATCAGCACATTCCCGACCTACCGTTCTTCTGTGCTAGTGGCAAGGTTCAACTACTGCCAGAGAATGAACAGGAGGGCTCTACCACATCTGAGCAGCCTAGAAGATTGCTATACTAAAAAGGTATTAAAAAAAGTTTGCAGCTTTTTTTCCTCATTTCAAATTATTGGAATCCTAAAGGCAGGTTCAGACCTGCTTCGGGATCCAGCGATTCTGTGTGGCTCCTGGTGGCTGGCAGCTTGCCAGCAACTCTGTTACTTACACTATAGCACTAGTTCTTAAAGCGTACCTGAACTCAGAAATTTCACTTTACATAAAAGGGTAGACAACCCTTTCATGTAAGGTAAAAACACTTTTTTTTTTTTAAGCGCAACACAAAGCGCAAAAAAAAAAAAAAAAAGCAGCACCGCCCCCTAATTCTCGATCGCCTAGGCGATCAACAATGAATGGGAACGCAAAGCCTTTCCAGGAGGCTCTTGGGTTCTCCTTTTGTGCATGCCCGCGCAAAAGGAGCCTTTTCGTGAAAAGAGAAAAATTTACCGATCTTGCGCATAGGCAACCTACGTCACCCAATCTCCTTCCTGGGTCGGGTGATGTAGGAAGAACAAGAGAAAATGACGCCCTCTGGCACGCCGGTTTGGAGACGGATACCGGGACGACACGGGACCTGATGGAAGACACCTCTGGACCAATCGACTGCGATGCAGGATTGAAGGTTAATGTATTTTTTTTTCCTTTGTTTTAGACACGTTTGAGTTTAGTTCCTCTTCAAGCCACCAGTCTGCTGATTTGACAGCTGATGGCAGTGAGCAGTACTAGTGACCCAAAGATAGCTGTAAGGGCTCATAAAGACCATCACTATTGGGGAATGCTGCATTTTGAACTCTAACAAAGAACATCTTTAATTATGCGCTCAATCACACGAAGAAAGCTTCTGCGTCCGAGATCTGCAAATGTGAACAGGATCACAAGAGGACCTGCTGAACTCAAAAACTGCATATGCTTAAAATAAAATCACAGTTTTACTAAAAAATTAGCAGTGACCTAAAGACCTGTGCGTGCTACATAAACTAAATAATCCCAACAGTAACAAAATAAGTTACCTACCGTCATACGTGATGGAAATCCGTGAGGATTCATAATGATATCTGGGCAAATGCCTGTGTCACAGAAGGGCATATCTTCCTGAGGGACAATCAAACCACACACACCTGCAAAAGTTTAAAAAGTTATATAAGCAAACCATTTTTTTATTGCTAAAAACATTATAAAACAAATTTATACATCTAATTTTTCTTTTTTTCTATGAAAGCACACAAAAATGTAACATACATTTATAAATATAGTTTATACATTTTTTTTATTACAAAATACAACACATTATTTTACACAATAAAATGCCTTTTTTGGATAGATTAGTAAATGTTTAAAATCATGTAAAGATTTTTTTTTTTTTTTTTTTACTATCATCTTTATCTAGTTGGCTAGAGCTACCGTCCCTCAGTACAGCAATCCAAAAGACAATGCTTACACTTTATGAACAACACTAATTTTTTGAACTGTGAGCAGGGGATGTGTTAGAGACCTGGAAAGCTGTGTTGAGCAGTGGTGTGACTCCATCATACAGTCAGCATAATGCAATCTCCTCACTGTAGCAAATAGCACAGTTAAAATAAAAAAGACACCCACAGTACTTTTAACACGGTCTTTGTTGATTTTAATAACTGATTTGTAATGAGAAAAACAAGAGAGCAGTCAAAATCCACATGCAAATCACTGCATGCAAATTAGGGAAGTGCCTGAGGTTTTATACTTACACACTTCAGACCAATATATATTCAGATAAACAAATCGATCATAACATGTAATAACCAAAGTAGTATTGCCTGACATACCTGTACAGAGCGCCTAATCTGCATACTGAGTGGAGTCTCTTGAAAATTTAGGCTGTACTCCATACAGAAATATTAATCATTATTTAAGATATGTATTATTAAATCATGAAATTTATTATAAAGACTGAACACCAACAACAAAAATGTGTCTTTATATCTGCCTAGAGCTTGGCTTTAAATACAGCTAATGTAAAATACCTAAAATTTGTTTGTCTGTTGCTGTGAAGTAGATTACACAACTTCAATAGAGAAGGAGGGTTTGCAATGAACATTCTTACAGGAGGGCAGGATCACCGTTAAGGTTACTTCACTGTCCAATAAACAGGCTAGGAGAAGGTACTTTAACAAATGACACTGAAGATACGGAGCTTATGACGTTTGGTGGGGATGCCTTGATCACAAGACTGGCTAAAAAGATTTAAAAAGCTGTACGTCAACTTTTTTATTAAGCCGTTTACCCTGCATTCAAGCTTATCTTGCTTACTCATAAATGAAGCTATTGACTGACTTACAATCCTAAGCTCATTAATGACTGAGGAAGAGCAGAAGCATGTTTGTAAGCTCAGCCTTTATCTGTAGTCATATTGGGCAAGATAGAATAGTTGTTTAGCTTATTATTTGGCAGAACCCTCCATAACTACCCTAATATATTACCTATTAATAATATTATACTAGCATTATATTACTAAGGCTTTTAGCTCCATTGTGGGTGGTAATGAGATTTAGTCTGTAAAACACACCTGTGTGTCACTGCACACAAAAAAAGCTATGATCAGGAGTGAGCAATTACTATACAATTACGAATCAAGGTAGGAGAGCACAGCGGGGTTCTACTCGTTTGTTCCACCCTACCCATACAAACAGAACGGGCACTGTATTTACAACCGCCGTTTGTTCATCTGCCACTCTCGGTCTCTGGAATATATACACACACACACACACACACACACACACACACACACACACACCTTACTACAAGATCCTGCATCTTTGGCCGTTCTAGTAGTAATGACTATTCTAACAAAGCTGCTTCTCTTTCCTTGCTCTGCCTTTACCCATTTTGTTATCATTATCATGTACAACGCAGGACCAGTACAAAACAACATAACACCCACATGGTTTAGTTTTTTGTGAAGCCCAGATCTAAGGCTTATTTAAAGAGATTCAATATGTTGTAAAAGAATAAACAGAGTGGGACTCACACATCATAATGTGAGAATAGTTTAAGGAGAAGGACCATCAAGGAGAGTAAAGAGCTAGGGCTATTATTGTCTACAGGCCAGCCTAAAGAAGAAGAAGAAGAAAAAAAAAGAAAAAAAAAAAAAGGGGCGGGGGGGAAGAGTAGAGAAGGCAAGCAAAGTTAGAGTTCTACCATAAAATCTAACAATTAAAAAATGTGCATAGAATTCTGCAGTTTTCCTACTTTTACTGCAATTATATTTTTTTACAGGTCCCCATAAAATACTATACTTTTTATCTTGCTAGAATACTCTAATTGTTAACCAGTTCCCTTTAGGGATGTTGTACTTTTGCTGTTTATTGAAGAATAATGTACATTTTGTAAACCACTTAGGTCGGACACTGTAAAAGGCAAACGTGCGCTAAAGGTACCTTGCAAAGAGCCAACCCCTGAGAACTCCTTTTATGTGCCAAGTCGGTTCCCATAGCAGACCGTCGCTGTGTTGTTTGTTTTGTGTGAAAGTGAGTGATAAAAGAACCATGAAATCGACACAGAAAAGCAAAACAGCAGAAAGAAGTGGGGACTCTCCATCATTGCGGCTCCTACCCTCTGCTGACTCGTGTAACAATGGGATCTCCACAGCCATCCACAGATCCAACACAGCTGTGCATTTCATTAGATGAAGGGGCCAAGTGACACAAGTAAATAATTAACTTATTCTGCTCCGCTGACTGTGCCTGGAAGACCAGTCATAGCTGACAGATTTTAATACAAGATAACACAAAGGGGCATAATGAGCTTAAGATAAGTTATAGTTTCAGACTTATATAAACGCGGAGGTAAAAGTAAAAATGTAATATGAAAACACATAAAACTAAAAACTGTTGAATGTAATTAGGGAACTACCAAATTGGACTGATAACAGTAAAGTATTAATACTACATTTTAGTATTAAATTTACCTAAAAAAAATTGTAAAATGTTAGTTTTTTGTGTTAAAATAATAAGTAAATGTTAAAAAAGTAAACTTCAAAAAACAAAATAAGGACTTGGGACAATTCACATAAAAAAACTTAAATTCTAATTCCAAAAAATGGAAATCATCCTACACTTCCACTGAAGACTAGATTTCCACTAAACTTCCACTGAAGATTTTGTAAATTGGAAGCATGACAATTATAAGGCATTTCACACAAAATCAATTTTTTTTTGTTATTTGTCATGTTAAAGTTAAGGAACTTGCTTGTTTTACAGGTAATCCTCATTTCCTGAGCTGCAGTATTCTTATTAAGCTGTATTTATAAAACACCAAACATTAACATACTGTACAATAAATATCCGTTACCTAATTGACAAAGATATTAACGACACAGGGGGAGGAGAGGACAAAAGAGCTTACAATCTAAAAGTTTACTGGAGTATCATTGTGAGCTTTCTATTCAAACTTTTAAAATGCCTTTTTTTTTTTTTAATACTGCCGAATTACATTCTTCAGTTACTTTATATCTTTTTATGGATTCGATATACATGCACTTCATTCAGTTTTACATTTTTTAGAGTGCCATGTATAAAATTATGGATGCCACTTAGGTGCTGAGGGTTTAAAGCCCAAAGTTATACATTTTTTTTTTAGAGAATTGAAGTATCTTTAAAAAATAAAATATAGAAAATATAGAAAAAAAAAACCTGTAGTATAAATACTATGTACATTAAGTATAAACTTCCTCCCTTACTCACCAGCTTAGCATTTACTTTAAAAAATTTGATCATTTTAAGTTTCAAACATACTGTTTTACAATGAAGGTGTATGCAATCTAATTTTCATAACATGAAGTCTGTGAAATATGAAGAAAAAAAATATTGGACTTGGGGAGGAGGGGGGATCTTTGTTGAGGAAATCTTGTCCAGTTAAACAAGACAAAAAGGTTATTAGCAATCTACTTTAAATATGGGTTTTGTAGAGGCAGCAAGGACAATAAAGTTGGTACACAGCTTTCCCAGAAGCCCCTAAAAGACTGTGAATTACACATTTGCATAGCAGTAAGCACACAAAAGCCTGTTTAATTGAAAAACCCCACAATGCTCCTGTCCCATTATAAAACCACCGCAGGAACTTGACAAAATACACACAAACCCCAAGAAAGCAGTGCTGGAAGAACAATAAGTGTTTGGTTTGGCCCAGTTAGAAAACACAACTGTAATTTTATTCTGTGCCGTAAAACATAGTAAGACCGAGCTCCTCTGAAGAATGTGCTGGGAGGTCGGCAGGTCACAGGGCTCGAGGGTGATCTAAATATTTGCCAAGCTTTCAAATGAGCATTTAATATGGAATTCATAGAGGAGACTCTGAACAGCAATTACAAACTCTACAGAGTGAAGAGCAGCCTAGGTACTCCTACTTTAAGATGCAACCTGCCAATTAGCTGATCACTTTAAGAAGGGATGAACGTTAAATGATGGTTTGTTTGTTTTTTTTTAAAGAAAATCTCATCAACAATTTGAGTATTCAAACCTATTATTTGACCACTTTGTTTTTAAAAGGCCGTATACTAGAAAATGGTGCCCAAAAAAAGCTATCCAAGGGCAAAGGACTAGTAATATTAAAGCTCCCTGGTTCTCCCTCTCAAACAATTACTGACGGGAATTTTTTTTAAACATCAGGACATCTGTAAGTAGTATAAATCTGCAAACTTAACAGAGTTGAAGTGGGAACTGCAGGTCAGTCAGGTCACATTTCCCCTTCAGGAAGGACAACGGTAAGCGGCACGGCAGTGACATCACCAAATACCACTTCAAATTTAGTAAGCAGTTAAAATAATAAGTTAGGTAATATATATTCACATTTTGTGTTTAGGACAATTTTTAAATACAGAATTTTATTTTTAGCTGGGATTTTTATTGGTTTAAAAGATCTAGATCCTAGTTCAGAGTAACAATGAAGCCACTGCACCTAACTGGCCCTCTTTTAAAGGAAGCTGTCATATAGCAAAATTAACTCTCTGGATAGAAGAAGCTATATATTAGGTCAGGAGCCCCATGAAGGAGCCCTGAAGTTAAACCTGTTCAATGTCCCAGAAAGGTAAAGTGGATTAGCTGGTGGACTGCCATTCTTTTAGATCCTTCAGACATAAATGAGAGATCATGGCCTGCTGGGGTCACAAAAACCAAAAATGTCAGGGCAAATCAAACTCTGCTTTGCTCCACCAAAACAGACAGGGAGTTTAAACTTCAATAACTGCCCTGGAACCAAGTCAAAAATATTAGCTTTTGAGACAGGCTTTCCTGCATTTACTTACTGGGTAATACTTAAGTACTTCTTCCATGATCATTTTTGCACCTGACCTTACAAATAAACCAGTATCAAGACATATAAGGTGATTTAAAAACTAAGGTAAAAGGTAAAAGTCCATATTTACAAACTTATTCAGAGGATCAATAACTCAAAGTATAAAAGACGACCAGTATGACAGGTAAGAGAGGAGGGGTCAAAATGATGAATATTTTCTTAGTATAGGGTGCTCAAGAGGTATATGTACATTCAGGGGAATTACTGACCTGTCACTTATAGTCATTTATAGCATTTTCCTCACTAGATAAATGCCAAAAAATAAAACCCCAGTTAACTAAATATTCCATAAATGAATGAGGTTATTACCATCAATTGATGAATTGATGGAAGCACCACAAAGCTCAGGCCTGCAAATAGAAATCTATCAAAAAAAGTGCAGTTTTATTAGAAATTTGATGAGGCCAATTTATGTTATAAATTCTGGTGTCTGTGCAAAATGTTGGTGGTGTTTGCAAATTTCTATGACTTGTTCTTGAATGGTGATTCTGGATGATGCATGAACATCCACTGCTCTATCCTCCTGTAAGGAATAGCACTTAAGATATTGCCAGAGGGATTATTGTGACCTCTCTAAGGGCTATTTGAGTGAATAAATAGTATTTTTATCACAGCAAACAACTGACTGAACAGACAAACTATTACTAAATGCAGTAACCAAAAAAAAAATTGTAATTACTTGTAGCCATCAAGGCTTACACGCAATGTATTAAATCCTGAAGACAGAAGGGGATTCTCTCTTTAAAACCAACACCTTCTCTGGCTTGCAAGCTTTTCCAAAAGACCTACACATTTTCTGAATGCCAGATAAGGAATCAGCTTCCTAAACAGAAAGATTTTCTTTTTGAGAGTCTTTCCTCTAAAGTTGTACAACGTGAAGGAGAATAAGAGGGAGTTTGGTGTGGCTTTGATGTAAAGAAACCAATATATGACTGCTCTTTAAGAGCATTTCTCAGTCTGTCATGTGAAAACGGATTAGCACCTCCAACAAAGATCTGCAGATCAGAGGGGTGAGCACTGATGCCTAGAGGTATTAAATGGGTGGAGAGGGGAGGATTTCAATTCACGCTGGTTGGAGAGGCAGGAAAAAAAAAAAAAGTAGCAGTGGACTATTACAGCCACCTGACCCTCTAATGTCCCCCCCCCCCCCCCCCCCCAAAACTATTTTTATACATTGTTAACAAGTTAAATGAGACCATTAGAAATTTATTAAAATATAAATAGTAAATAATATTAGCTCTGCTTGCCAACATTTTCCTAATTCCAAGTTTTTAAAATGGAACAAGGAAAAACTGCTTAACAGAAAGAATTTTTATTGAAGAAACAGGTAGAGAAAAATCAGTTTTTTCTGTCCTGCAAATCTGTCTAAATCTCAGGACTGGACTTAAGGTTTCTTGGAAGCATCTAGAAATGAACGTGTACCTAAGAAATACCCCCGAAAAATTCAATTTTTTCTTGAGTTACATCTAAAAAATAGCAAGGCAACTTCTATGCCTTGAGACACATAGCTGTATATTTGCAGCACGGGATCATCTAATGTACTACTAGTCTCAGAAACTTTAGTATGAGATTCGCTTAAAACAATAATATGATGGTCACTGTTGACCTTACTGGAAAGAAAGATGTATCAGAATACCTGCAGTGCAAGGATATCCCTGCTGCTGCTTTATTCGTTTGGGGCTACAACATATCAATAGAAACCATTGCAGCCAACGGCACCATTTAAGTTAGACACTATAAACCTTTTATAAAATTGGCTCTTATGGTGTGTTTAAATTAGAAAGTAAATTTTAACAATTATATTATTAAGATACAAAGCAGGACAGATGATATTTTTAATATATCAACTGATGATGTGTATTGTTTTCAAGTGTATGATTTGTGTGTATATATATATATATATATATATATATGCGCATTTGTAGTTCTCCGCGAAGCGCGTCGAGTACGAATAACAAAGATTGAGATTGTTGTTTTTTTATGTTTTATTGATATATAAATGTATGTTATTTATAAATAAAAATGTTGTTGAGTATTTTTATAGAATTATGCGTATACGTTGCCTGTTTGAAGAAATAAAGTTGACATATGAACACATCAATTGAAGGACCATCTTAGTAGCTAATGCTTTCAGTGGTCCATGGTGCACCCACTTTCACTCAACACATTTTGTGTTGCAGCACTTCCTCAGGCAATACCTTGACAGGCCACAAACACGGTCTATGATAAAGTATCATTAATCCATAGTGTTAAAAGGCCAGATCCAAACATAATAAAAACATAGCATTACCACTAAGCCCAAAGTCACAAATTTCAATGAGTGTATATCTATTGGCAATAGTGGAAACTTTGAAAAAGCGAAAATCGGTTCATGAACAGGCACGCCAGCAGTATATTAAGTTTGTAATAACCAATTGTGTAAAATAGTGATTAGAGTTGTGCATTTGAGGCTTCTGTTGCTAAATTATTCCTTCACTAGTCATCAGATCCCCAGTCATCAGGGGATAACTGACAAGATAAAGCCAAGCTTTGCTCCTTTACCAAGATGATTACTTTAACTATGAAATCTTCCATTTCTCCTATTTTGCATTTCCATGACAAATACTGCAAGGAATGCTAATCCTTTTCTGTTCTGTTTCTGCAAATTAACTCTCTGCCTTATCTAAAATCTGCCCAGTTTGTTGCATTCATACATAATGGCATCTCAGAACACATCCACAGGATTCCTGTACACAGATTTGGAGACTTGGTGATACCAGAAGTGAAATGTTTCCTAATATAGTACTGGTACTGACTATATGGTCTTTAGTATTAAGTAATGTAAATAATACATCACGATGCGAGCATCTGGATCTGACTTGGTATCGGTTTCCTGCAACAACCCGCCATAACACTCCAGACTGTAAATGGGAAGGGCAGTAGTGGAAGACACATGGGTATGATACATATACTGGTAAGATGCTGACAGGAGGAGAGAACAGTGTACACAGAGGTTAAATGCAGCTGCCCCTTTATAGCCCAGTCACTGAATGGGGGTGGGGATGTGACCTCAATGAATTTGTTACTGGATAAAATAAAGTCACTAGGCTTGCTTTGCAGTCTGACAGGGCTGTTAAAATTTTTAAACTAAATATTTGGTAAAAAAAAGACAAACTCTTTGACATTACTCATAGCCTCCATACATACTGTGTACGTGTAAGCTTGCCTTACCTACAGAAGGGAAAAGATCTTTTCCAGAAGTTTGAAAAACTGAATTTGCCTTGTATGTTTTGATTGATAACTTGGAGGTGATTTTATCAAACATAGTTTGACTTTATGTGAGAGGATTGTAAGAATATTTTAAAAGAAAGGATTACCCTTTTGTCCATGTCGACTACTAAATTTGTCACCGATCTCTGGTCGCCTTGTTTGCCTCAGGAGGATCTTAATTAGAAAAGCTTCTTCTGCATTTGAGGAAATCATAACCTTTTCAATGTATGACTCTGTAGACCCTTTATATCTAGGAAAAGGAGACATAACAAATAATGTTGTATGCTTTATAGATTTATTTCCAACTTGAACTTAACTGACAGCTGGTCAAACTTTTCCCTACTCACCAAAAGATATAATTTATCTTAAACAGAACACCATTTAATATGGGTTATATGGTTATCACAGCAAGTTTCTACACAGATCAGCCAAAACATGGACTTTTTTTTTTTCAAATCTGTTTCTGCAGACAAATTTTTCAGGATACGAAGAGAAACAAAATATAAAAACACAGGAGATCTACATATGTATAAAAAGTCTACTGTGACTTAGAACATTCAAGAACGTTGGGTATGTTGCATCTGAATCCTCAGCCTCCTAAGCTTCTCAACTCGGCAAGTCTGACTACCCAGCAATCAGAGCATTTGTAGGACAATGCTGGCACATGCAGGAGCAAAGTTTTACTTCTAAAGCATCATCCCCTAAAAAAAAAAAGTTCAACTTCATGCATTAAGAAAGGTGTCAGAACACACAGGGCATCGCTACAGACAGACGCTGACTCCTCTCCATCACGGAGAGCAATTACAAAAAGCATGTGAGCACCGAGCAACAGAAGAAGGTGATCTGGTCTAATTATTGTCTTTTAGATCTTGTGAGTGGCCAGGTGTTTGTGTCATTTACCTGGCTAAGAGCTGCATAAACGTTTAGGAGGCAGGCAGCCTTGTTAGTACTTGGTACCACAGAACAACGTCAGAGGTTTTGAAGGTTCCATGCCTCAATGGAAGTCAATGGAGCTTAGGCAGCAAACTAGGGCTTTCATAATTATAGGCAGGTAGTATTAATGTTATTATGGTTGATCAGTGCATTTATAAATCTAGTTTTGCTTTTGAAATAATACACCTTAAAATAAGACAGCTTTGGGAACCTATATGGAGAAGACTGACTGGTACCTACAGCTGACCGGTTTGGATCTAAAATGTATTGTGCACAGTGAACAAAAGAGTACAACAAATCTGACTAAAAGAACCAATTCCCCTTTGTTTTCCATTCAAAGATATAGCAGACACTGCACATCTACGTTGGGTGTTTTGGTAGAAACCTTTGACCCCCATTAGTACAGCTGACAGCAATAACAACTCAATAACATTACATGTATGTTTCTAAAAAGACAAACATCACTTCTACGTGCAATTAATTTAGAGTAATAAAAACCCAAATCAACAAAATTCCATATTTTTAGAGAATTTCATAAACCATTTTTATTATTTTTACATTCTCCAGTTAGGTTTTTTTTGTTAAGGTACATCCTGTTAGGAATTTAGAGGTGTGGACAGGTTGTCACATGTAATGCATACAGGATAATAATGAGAAATGCATACAGCCTTTGCTGGGGTATTTGTAGACTGGAAGAGGCTGCAAAGAGATCAAAGGCACCGAAATGCAATGCAGAAAGAAACAAGAACTTGGCAGCTTTCTCTTATATGTGTTACAATTCTCTTGGAGTTTACATCTAGATAAAAGGTAACTATACTTTTAAAATAAAAAGTATAACGATACAGTGTTCTTATCCTCTGCCATTCTGGCTGGTTGAGCTGGACAATAATAATAATAATTATAGCCCAGCCTGAGACAGGTATCTTAATGAAGGTACCCACTCCCAGTGACAGTACCAGAAGAGCTGGAGAAACATATCTACATTTACAATCTAGCAATAAACAGGTATATTTTAAGCACTGTATTGTTGCTATTGCCTTTGTTTTTTTGCATCAAGACAAAAATCAATGATAGCTTAAAGTGACTTACGTGACCGGTACATCCTTATATTGGGGTTGCTGTGGCCCAGTGCTGCCCTCTAGAGGAGTCTGGGTGACAGTGGGCATGGATTTGTTCACCAATACTTGTTTGTTCTCTACTTTTTCTCCTAATAGCAGAAATGTGTAAATTACATAATTTGCAATATTAACAGAGAACTCAACATTGACAGAAAAAGCGCAACAAAACTCCAGATTAATACACACTTTTGTTAACTGCATTCAACAAAAAACATTTTGTTCTATAATTTCTCTTTAAAAATTAAACTAAAATTATTAAACTTTACATTACTCCCATTATTTACAAATAATTGACATGCTTTTATTTTGTACTTCATTAAATTATTTTTAAATCAGACTCAAAAAATAAACAAAGTTACAAACATAAAAACATTTGATGCTTTGACAATACAAAAAAAATCTGAAAGAAAAAGGTTTATTCAGACTGATGGGGTAAGGGTTATCATCTGGAGGAGATAAATAATACAGATTTGCAAAGTTATATTGTCCCATAAAAGCCTATTTACTGCTTGTGAGATTGCTTGGCTGGTATGCCAACATTTTGCACTATTCAAAAATCAACTGTTAGGCAAAGATCTCCCTTTTTGATGAAATAATGGTATGTCCAAAATGCAATGTACAGTACGATTTGGATGGACAAATTATTTTCACTTTTAATGTTGCAAATGTATTAAGGAACTAGGTTTCCCCTGGTATACATAGGACAGACATAAAGAACATCCTATATACTTCTAACAAAAAGATAATGCACGAAGCAAAAAGGTTTATGTGATGTTTTTTTTACCTGGTGAACAAATGCCATCTGCATCTAAAATTTCATGCCTCCATATTGGTTTACGTGTAGTGGCATCCAACATGGGTCCCATGACTTTATCAAACGTCTGGTTGCTGTAGCGCTTCAGAGTGCATTTGGCATTCTTGTACACAAGACATCTTCCAAAACCTAGGAGGGAATTAATTTACCTGTTATTCTGTGCCCCAAAAACAACCAAATGTACAACAATAAAGGTATAAAGCAGATGTACTGCACATCCACCAAGCAAATGATTCTGATATCTTTCTATTGTATTTCCTTCTGTAAAACGGCTCCATCACATGCTGCAACACTTTAGAATACACAGAATAAGTTGTATCAATCACTTTCCTTGTGGAGCTTACAATCAATCTACTATATTTACTACCCATTAAACAAATTTTGCCCAATATCAGAAAAAAAGAAGATATCTCTGTGTTTGTGTTTTAGATTGTGAAAGGAGATCCAATGTGGAGAAAATACCTGATTTTTTTCTGAGACTACAACTACCTCATGAGGAAGTCTTCAAACTTGTACTTAGCCCTGAATGATTTACTTTAAAATGATGCCCATACACACATAAAACTAGGCATTCTAGTCAATCTTGTAGGTTTAGTGGCCAGACACTGAACCCATATGAAATCTGGACATGTCAGTTAGGGAAAATCACAATCATCACAGCAATGGAGAGGTCTCTTAAGTCTACATAATTTGCCAACATGCAGTGTGTAGTTAGAGGCATCCACCATGATGCACTTTATATTCCCCTTTACATATTACAATGGACAATTGTGTATATTAAAATCAGAAAGCAGAATTCCATTGGGTTGCCAAAGCTTACAGCAAATCACAGTGCGCAGTGAAATCTGAGCAATTTCAGTAAAGGAGAGAAATCTGTACCAGTGTGCAAAACCAAAGGTAAGGCTGACATTTAGCTGTAAATCTCTAATCTTTTCAATTACTTTACATAAACATTTGAAAAGTTAATGTTTTATTGACATTTAACATATACTTTATATTTCTTAATTAATAACAGGAGTGGGGCATATATACTCATTACTTTTTTGTTGTGCAATGCTAAACAATGGCTGTGCTTTACAATTCCTTTGTACAAAGGAATGCAGTAAGAATTGTGCATACCTTATTTTTGGCAAATGCTGATGGGTGTTTGGAAGCCTATTTATTGACTACTGACTAGTAATATATGTGTGTGAGCACCAAGGATCTTTATTTCAGCCAAGTAACTGTAAATCTCAAACTAGCTAAAACGATCTGCCACATTGTAAGGACCTTCATGCTGTGGTTTTAAAAGTCTTTGTTGACAAACCATTCTTCCTATAGGATCATTTGAGCAGGTAATATATTTTATCCATGGTATTCACCTGTAAAAGCCTTCCTTGTGCAGACAACCAAATCCCATAAATTATGCACGGGTATCAACTTATTTTACCCGTCGTTAAAAGAGACAGACTCTTGTCTTGTACTTGCACACTGCCAATGACAGCTTCCTCTAGTGGTCATGGTTATTATCTCTACATTTGTTATAACAAAAATGTGAAGCTTGTTAAAATGTGAAAGTCGCATAAACAACTTTAAAAAAACACTTAAGTGGCTATTTAAAATGTGCTCACTGAAAATACATAATACTAGAATTCCATGTAACATGCGATTCCTGTCTTGCCTTCCATTCATTCATGTTTGACATCAGTCGGCCTGATAACAATGTAACCATTTACTGTTTACAAAAAAATTCCACCCTCACCTTTATCTTTCAGCTAATTGGACAGAGGTTTAGGGGAAACTAGTCATTAGTGAGAAATAAATTAGGCTTTAGTTAAAAAGACACGGATCACCTTTACACCACTATACACAGCACACGCTATTGCTTTTATTCCTTGTTTAGACAAGATGGTTGTATCGGTTGCCAGGCTGCTGTAAAATTATGCCCAGAAATGTATCTTAGACATTAATGTCTGCTCTTCCCAGTTTTCCTGCTTTGCGGCTCAGTCAATACAACAGGAATTAAATAAGTGGGCTTTTTTATCCTTTTGGTAAAACAAAACCTATACGAAAATGAAAACTTGTTTCTCTATGCCCATTGTGTTAATTCTATGGCCCATTGTTTCCTAGCGTACATCCACATGGCTCTTTTAGGTGTCTTTGCTTCGTGCTTTAGGAGCCTTTCTTGGGCAACAAAAGTTATATTTAAGTTGTACGAAGTGTTGGGGGTGCAGCACTGCAGTCGTCATACATGTCATTAGGCAGAGAAGTGTTGAGAGCAAAGAAGACCTTTATTCACATTTCTGGACCCTGGGTTTCATCTCATAGCACAATGAGATGGAGGCGTCTGTCTATTCAGTGATGGTAATTGGAGGTGCCATTCTTTTGTCAAGAAGTGGTGAAGCTTGATTTTTTGTGTGTGTCATCTTTGAGTTTATTTAGCTGGCAAAAGCTGTCTGGTGTGTCTAATTATTCTTGATGTCTTTTAATCATTGATATTTTTTATACATATTCTCATATGTACAGCAGGTGTCTGTTTTATATATATTTATACATACACAATAAAATGGTATAGTACTTGCATTTAAGCAGAGAAAGTGTGAGATACCAAGGTTCTCTATATAAAAAAAAAAAAAAAAATGGAAAGGGCCATAACCAGATCCAGAGATAACTGGGGTATGTGTCCCACAGAGAAACGTCTAGAGTGGAAGCCCTAAAACTCACACCAAATCAACTATGCTTCCATATTCAATGACCAACGATAGACCTTCAAATAAGTAGATATCCTAGCATTTAGTACTGTAGTAAGCAAAAAAAAGGCTTGGTTTTCACAGACAACCAGTTATTCGGAGAGAAGATGTACATGATCTGGTAGATCCCATGTAATATCTGCCATAAGTCTTACAATATCGACATACAAATAACCTCCAGCTAGATTCTGCAAGCAGGCAACATAAAAATTTTGGAGAAGTAAAGGCAAACATCTGGGTTTATTGACCCTTTGGCGCCACAAGAGCATCCACTGTTTCAGGGGAAAATATCACACAAATAACATAGAAGACTCTTAAAACCTTGAGGACCTTGTAATAGGAGAAATAAGTACACAGGTCTTGGGACGAAGTTTGCATAACAGGTGGTGCTCCATTGTCACTCTTTTGGGACTCCGACAGCAAAACAGGAACAAAGCTTTCCCTCTATCATCTGCATCAACTGCATTTTGGAAGTATCCTGCCTTTGTGATGTCTTGTTCAGATTTCAACCCATGCAACTTAATTGTTGGACCAATAATCACACCTGACTATAGGACTTGTTATGCAAACTTGGTCCCAAGACCTAGGTATTTAGATCTCTCCTATTACAAGGTCCTCAAGGTTGTAAAAGTCTTCCATGTTATTTGTGTGATATTTTCCCCTGAAGAAGTGGGTCTATCCTGCAAAACGCGTCAGGACACAAGTATCATCAGTTATGTATTTGAGACTCACCTGTGTTCAATGCCCACCTTGTTTTTATTTTACCAAAGAAAAGTGTATATGGTATACTGGTATAAGCTGTCTACTGCTTTTAGGATGATTATATATATAAAAAAAAAATTATGTTTTTAAGCTTTTG
Organism: Pyxicephalus adspersus; assembly: GCF_032062135.1. NCBI lineage: Eukaryota > Metazoa > Chordata > Amphibia > Anura > Pyxicephalidae > Pyxicephalus > Pyxicephalus adspersus. The sequence goes on from NC_092859.1 coordinate 35,796,662, forward strand.
TGCCACATAACTACCTAATATTTGGGTTCACATTCTGGTTGAATAACCCAAGGTCCCCTTTGACCACCCTTTTTTTGTATTTGTTCATTAGTTTTACATAACTTAAGGGTGGATCAGAACCAGAAGTAAAAAAACAGATCAAATGTTTCTTGGTGTGCGCTGCATTAATACCAGGGGCATGCTCATTGGTTCAGCACTGGTGCAACTCATTATCATACAAAGTCTCTGCCACTAAAACCTCAGAAGTGGCTAACATCATTACACAGAAAAAAGTGAGAGCACACTTGTGGGCTTTGCCATCAAACCAATATTTACCTTCGATGAAATGGAAATAAAAATCTTGCATGACCATGGTGAAAATCTCAGTTGAGAGAAAACAGTATAGCTTCACCTAGCTCAAGAAAGATTCAGAGGATGGAACAGACTTAATGATTACAATATAACCTAAAAATGATTTTAGGTTGCAGACATGAGCACAAAAAGAGGCTTCTGGTACTCATGAAACCCAGAAGAGCTGGTAACAGGTGAGGTTTGGATTGCCAGAGGTGACCAAATGAACTGATGATGGGCAGCAGGAACGTACTGAAGTTATATCTGGCTCTTCTCAAGCAAGAGAAGTCCACCAAAAAGATGTTTCCCTGATATTATATGGCAGCACAAAGTCCTTTAGTGGTGTAATAGTCAGCAAGAGAAACTATAAAAAGTTTGTGTAAAACTGATCTTTGGCAAAGAAAAAGAGTTAAGAACGTTTGCCCTTGTCTGACTAATAATGGTGGCAAAAAGAAAAAGTAGTTATTCATTAAAGATGATATGTAATCTGCTATATTTTGCTTTTCTGGTTTCCCTTCATCACTCTCCCTTTATTAATCCACTAAATACTTTTTAAAACAAAGTCTGTTTTCATTATATTTCTTAACTTAGATAATGTGATGTTATCATTGGGTCTATGCTTCTTCAAAAAATGCTTGCAGATCATGGCTGTTAGAGGGGTCAGGGGGGTGCCATATAAAGCTAACTGAAAACATTGTAGCAACCTTCCTCTTAACCGCCCTCTGCTCTGGGTTGGTTCCCTGGGCTGTCTCGTATGTAAACATCAAAATGCCCTGATGAGTAGGAAAAAAACTTCACCTAAGTTTACATGAATCACTTTCAGTACTCACCTCTGTCAAGAGAAGCTTTATTCAACACAAGGGCATCTTCAATGTCATACCCACTATAGCTCATTACTGCCACTGTGGCATTTTGTCCTGCTGGAAGTTTCTCAAAGTCTATGAGTTCAATTGTCTTGGTTTTCACCATTGGCCTCTGTGGGTATGCCAATAGATACATTAAAGTGTCAATTCTGTTCCTCTGATTGTAGCCAATTGTTCCTGTTCAAAAACAGAAAAAAGGTATGAATTTTTACTGCTCCAAAGCCATTATTCATATAAACATCCTTAAAGCTCAAGCAGATATAAATTAAAAATTGACCAATGCCAATTTGGAGTGGCAACCTGTGGATCTAGAACTGCAGTTTGTGTCCTTGCCAAACGTTCATTTTTTGTGACATCATGAGGCTGTGTAGTTTGAGAGAACCATGTGAATGGGCAGCCAACAGAGAGTGTTCATATTGCATAAGTAAAACATTAAAAAAAATAAAAATTGTAAAATTCTGTCACCTCATGGTTTAAAGGCTTGTAGAACCACCTAGATAGCAAGAATAACATGAAGTGATTGTTTTCTGACACCAACGTTGTTGTGAAGGAATTTTAGCCCAATCTTTACAACCTTATTTTAGTTCACCAAGATCGGCCTGAGGTCTTGACAGGAATTTGTGTTCCTGCACACCTGGATGGTCCATACCAGCAAGGTGCCAAAACCTCTGCTTTTATTGAGGTGGTCACAGATGCTGTGATTATCATTTGATTACACAGCTCAACATTTTTTTTTCACTTGCCAAGTATTTCAGGTCTGCTGAATGCAGAAATGACATCAGTTTCATTGAATTGGCTCTAGTTCTTGTTATACAGGAATCGGAATAGACAGATTTACCAACAAACAAAAGTTAACACAGTATAATATTATCAATCTTTTTTTACATTGATGTTTTGCATTTTTTATATTAAATGTAGCATTACTTTTATGAAACTTTCATTTGCCTTCTTTTTATTCAAACATTTTTTTTTTACAGAAATATGAGTTCAAGAACAAGTTGTTTAACCCCCCCCATACCCTGGGGGTATCATTAATGAGGATTTTTAAATGCAAAAGCAGGTCATTTTTAAAATCCTTATTATTTTAAATTTCCTGGGGACGCAGGTGACGGCCGGGAATCGCCAGCTTGCACAGATTTCTGTCCGGCCAAAATGCGGCTGGGGTGAGAACAATTACCACAAATGTAGCAGAATACATTAGGGTCATTTACCTTCCTGGCAGTATTCCCAAGTGTGGCTCGGGGTGGATTTTCCACACCAAAAGCGGTAACCCCGAGCCCCCGGTGCTGATGTTCCCATACCAGTGTTCAGTACACTCCCTGATATTCCTGTATCCGACATGGAGGATATAGAGGGTTTGGAGTGTAATCAAGTAGTTAGCAGTGGAAGTGAATATGAAGGAAGTGTTTCATCAAACCAGTAGTTCTCCCAAGAAGAGCTCAATGATTTATCACATGACTCAAGTCTATCAAAAGTAGCATCTGAACTTTTAGCATCCAGGATAAGAGAAGAACTGTGTGAGCCTGGAAGTTAATATAACGGTTTATAGGAGAAGAGAGATGACACTCCTACCATATTTCAGTGACGATGGAGACTTTGTGTACTGTTGTAACATTCCCTGGACTACTAGCCCATATGGGATTACCAAAATACCGTGCTGAAAACTGGAGGCTTTTCATAGACCGTTCCACTTGAAGTTTGAAATCTGTTTTACTGCATAATGGCAACTGCTATGCATTAATTCCAATTGGTCACTCAACAAAAGAAGAATATGAAAATACAAAACTGTCTTACAAAAGCTTTGCTATCATGAACACCAATGGTCCATATGTGTTGACATAAAATGGTGAACTTCCTACTTAAAAAGCAAAGTGGATACACAAAGTACCCATGTTTCATCTGCTTGTAGAATAGTAGAGCAAAGCAGGATCGCTGGAAAAAGGTGGCATGGTCTCCAAGGGACAACATGAAAAAAGGTGCAGTGAACATCATTAACAAAGAGCCAATGGTTGACAAAGAAAAAATCATTTTCCCTCCACTACACATAAAGTTGGGATTATTGAAGCAATTTGTTAGAGCTCTGAACAAGGACAGTGATTGCTTCAAATACATTTGTATATTTTTCCCTGGAGTGAGTACTGAAAAATTAAAAGGAATCTTTGTTGGCCCCAAGATTCAGAAACTGATAAATTTTACAATTTACATGACTGATACTAAAGCTTTTGCCTGGCACAGCTATGCCATGGTTGTCAAGAACTTCTTGGGTAACCATAAAGCACAAAATATGAAGAACTGGTACAAAACTTGCTTTTAAACTTTAAAAATGTGGCTACTATGAGCATAAAAGGTACACTATCTCCATAGTCATTTGCAAAAATTTCCAGAAAACCTTGGTGATTTCAGGGAGGAACAAGGGCAGAGGTTCCATCAAGATATAAAGGTGATGGAAGAAAGGTATCAGGGCAGATGGGATAGACACATGATGGCAGACTACTGCTGGAGCCTTCAACGTGATTGTCCTGATCATCAGCTTAAAAGGAATTCATACAAGTTTTTCAATGACAACTTTGTTATTAGTTCTGTAAATATACTGAATATAGAATATATTGACATTAAGTATTTCAAAAATTTAATTTTGTATATGTAGGCATATCTAGTTTAATTTTGCTTGATTTTCATGTTTTTTCATTAGTTTTCTATAAGGTTAATATGGAGGTCAATATTTCAAAAACGAGAGCCAATCTAGTAAAACCAATACCATATTTGGAATCTGTGCATGAAACATAACCTAAAATTAATTTATTCTGTTTGGCAAGAAAATGTTTGTTGACCAGTGTTAACAGCACAAGGTTACATTCTTAATTTCTATAGAAGTGGTAAGGGTGTACTTCATTTTTCACACATTGTTTCTGTATTTTGATTTGGCCTTTGTTAAAAAATGACACAATGTAATGTCATGTGTTGTTCATCCGAGGTTATATTTACCTAATTTTAGAACCTAATTTTAGAAGGACAAGATGATTTTTTTTATCATTTTAATTATGCCTGAATAAACAAAACCTTAAAACTGATTGAGGGTTTACTTTTTTTTAGCTCATGACTGTAATGAGTCCCGAAACAACATTTTTTATACCATAAGATATGACTCTAAAGCATTTGGTTCATGATGATCTATAAGAATAAATGTCGGAAGTATCATCTCCATTTATTACGCTCCTGCCTACTAGTAATTAAGGTGCCTAATCCACCTACCTACACCTCTAGTAAAGAGGAGGATTTGGACTCAAATCTAGAAGCTAGTTAAATTTTTACTTTATGACCAATGGTATGCACGTTTTTATTAAATCTAACCTATTATGCTGGCTGAATTATGCTTTAATATTGTGTGTTTACACTCTGGTGTGTGCAGATACCTACAGCTTCATTCTTCTTCATCTTCAGACTAAAGACTTTGCAATACTATTAAATGTATTGAATTTTGGGAAGGGGGGCAGCAGTGAACAAATGTGCAGGGGGAGGGATAAAGCAGTAAAACATGTGCATAAAACAGAATCAAAACAGATGTGTGTGGGTAATTTATAGGATTGCTGGCATTGATTCTCGTTGTATCTGTGTGTGTGTGGGAAGGGTTTTAATGACTGAGAACAACTATGGTATTGGTGGTGGTGTGGGGGTTACAGTTTTCATAAATGCTTTTGTTATATAATGCATAATGGCACTTATATCTCACATGAAATATGGTTTATTTAATGTGGGACAGATTTTATTTGATTGGATGTACAGTAATAGGCATAGTGTACCTAGGTGGCATTACGAAAAGTTGTTTTATCTTCACTATTTCACATACAGTCTGGCCCCTCTAACACTTTAAAGAACAGTGTACCTGCTCTTCAATACCCCCGCTTTAATAAGATACAACTCCTCTGATGTTTTCTGCAGGGGCACTTTCTTTGTCCAGTTTCATTTTCTATATGAATCCTGCATTCTTTACTGTACACACAGCCCACCATATGGATATTAAATGCACCCCATATTGGGCACGGTTTACTGGTTAATGCCCAACAATTGCCTGCAGCAGTAAAACTCTGAGTCCAAGCATGCTGATGCAATTAACCAAACACAGAACAAAACATTGATTTTAGTTCATTTTAGATTAAGTTTCAGGTCATAACAAGTCAGATGTTCTGTATTGTTATGGTCACAATCCTCCTAACAAAACGGTTTATAGCTCTATAAAGTTACCACGGTTATTATAAAGGTGATATACAAACTACAAAAGGAGCCAGAGCAGAGTCACTTTGTTCTGAATGGAAAATGCACTCCATCTTGGTCATTTCATAAAAGCACAAACCTTACAAAATGGCGAAAAAAAACTGTAAGAAAACCAGCATCAACCACAGTTAAATTTAAAAACTACCATTGTCATCCCTGTGAAAAAGCTCACAATATCTAAATAAAAAAAAAATACTTCAAATGAAAAAGGTTTAAAGAAGCCAAGGAAGGAAAAAATATTGGTTGTTGCTGTTATGACCTCCTTAAAGCAAATCTTGACCCCCGCCCCACACCCCGCCTTGATACACTGAATAATGTTTCCGAAAACTGTGGCAAATATTTTATTTTACAATACAGCGGCAAGATGCACAGTCCTGTAGTAAACTGTCAGTTATGGCTTACATCTACATTTAGGTAAGGCATATAAAAGCAATTCTGAAAAGGGCATCGATCTACCATACCACCCTACTGGCCTGCTTATAAGGGGGCAGAAATTTAACAATGACAGCTGTCTTTGCCCACAAAATTTTAAAGTGTAACTAATCCTCAAAACAAACAAACGATACTGCAGCTTGGTAATTTTTAGATGTGGTGCTGCATATTTTAAGGTCCTTAATTTTGTACTGGTGATTCTCAAATTAACAAACATCCTGCCCCATGGTGACCATGCTCGTCCACCGTACTATATCATCTATTACAGAACATATTTTCCCCTAAAACAGTAGTAAAGGTTCTGTAGTCCAAGAGAAAGCTAGGTAAATGTTTTTGTCCTCGATATTATGTATATGGAAATGACATACCAAGACACCTGCTAAGACTTGTCTTCCTCTATCAGCAATGTCTCCATGAACTGTCTGGTACCTGAAACTCTTCCTAGCTAAGATTGAGGTAACAATGTTTCTGCCATCATCTTCTAATCACTTCCCAACATCATTGTCAATGACAGAAATTTTCTTTCCACCACAGACAACATATCCAAGGTTTTCCCCTTTCTTCCCCCCCATGAACATCCAAACTGCTAGTACATAACCTCATAATTAGCCTTGACTCGCATCCTTACAATGCGTTATATTACTCTCATCAGATAACTGCCTCATGGCCGATATCGGGCGAGAATATGGCGTGTGTACAGCGCTCGTCCATGAATCCATCCTGACAGATCCACACACAAACGATCGTAAAGAAATTAAAAGAGGGGAGAGAATGCCGCTCCGTCGTTCTTCCAACAGATCAGTGTTTTATGTACAGTGCTTGTTCATGCATCGTTCAGTCTTATGTCATTGGAAAGGATCGTGAAAGATCCTATTGGGCGTGTGTATGCAGCCTTAGGTACCACTCTCAAAATTTATAATCTGGTGCTCTTCTTTGCATACCTCAACTTTTCAAAATATCTCAGAATTAAGTTACTTTAAAAAAAATAAAATAAATAAAGCATCAAAGCTCTTGTTTCACCTACATTTATACTTTGCTACAAAATCAAACCCTCATTGCTCCTCCAATGACCTCACTCCACAGCAGTTCCCATACATGGCTCCTAGACTTAAAAAAGCTGCTGCCATATTCTGAAACAGGCCCAAACAGGCTACCCAACTTATCTTCCTCTCCGACAATTACGGAGCAACCACAGTTCTAATGCCCCAACTTTTTGCATTCACCAACACTTACCTAATAGACTGCAAGGATTTGGCCAGCATTCTTTACACTTTCTGTATCATGTATCATACACTTTCTGTTTTTGCTGGATTGCTATGGAAGTTTGTAATATGTGCCCCCTATTTTTTTGTACAGTGCTATGTAGTATGTTGGCAATCTATAAACTTTACCTTTATCATATAGAAATTATGATTAGGGTTTACACACACAAAATACCAATATTTTCAACCACCCCCACTTTGTCAATATAAGTAGTAAATAAGTATATAAATAAAGAGTTCCAGTACAATCCTCTATTGATTGGTGCATATTCTGGACTGTCTTGAGTGTCTGGTGCCAAAATCTTTCAGTTTTACATTGATGGGTTTTATCAGCATCCTTTTCCTTTAGTCAGGTGTTTAGTAATAACACACAGAAACAAAGGCCTTTTTTATTGCTGAAGATATCTACCAGCTTTTGTATCCCAACCATCAGCAGTAACGTCAGTGCATTGTATCCAGGGAGCTAAATGTGCAAGACCTGGGGTCAGAGCAGCTGAATACACCCAGCTCAGAAAACAGAGACAATGAATTGCAAATGACACTCCAGACAAAAAGCAGAGAGAGAAGGAAGGAGCGAAAAAAAAAACTCATTCACTGCAAACATCACAAAAGGACTGTGCCTGGACTGAATTGGTTTTCTGTACACACTGATCCTGTATGACTGTGTGTGGTAAGAAACTAAACCTTCCACAGAGGGCAGAAAATCAGAATCTGGAGTTGTGGGTGGTTCTTACGAAATAAAAAAGATCAACATGGGATATATATATTATATATAAAAGACACAAACTAATGTAGCCAATACAATATTAAATGTATTTATGTTAAATGCAAGCAGTGCGACGACCTATTTTTGGCCTGGTTTTATGGTCTGCTCTGCAGTTTTTGTAGAGCGGAACTTAATTTAAAAGAAGAAGTAACTTGTGGAGCCAGTTAGCTGTGATGAAGTGTGCATGTGCTAACAAAGAGAATGCTGAAAAGAGGATAGGGCAGATAATAAGTCTACCACTTCTCTTGCATGGTGCAGTCACACAGTTGGGGGAGGGACAAGACCTCTAAGTATAAACTAAAGCGGAGAAAACCAGGTCTTCCTCCAGACAGGACTGTGCATATCTCAAAACAGGGACAGACAAAGCAGTTCCTAAGTATTATATCTGTGTATTAAGTAATTTGTCTTAAGTGCAGCATTAAATCAGAACTAAACCTTGGGGATATTCACCTGCTCCCCTTCTGTTGCGACCAGTGCCATCTTCTCCCTTCTGTATCCTGACCGTCGGCCAGCCTGACTGGGAAGGCCGAGATGACCTAACTCCCAAGCAGGCATTCTGGAGTCCAATCAGTCCAAGCACCTGAAAGGGAAGTCGCGATTGCTGGGCATGCTTGGCAACAAACTCAGATGGGCAGCGATCAGGCAGGTAAGAATATTTCAGAAGGGATTTTGTCTTTCCCTTTATGCAATAAAGTCCTGCCTGACACCAAAATTTAAAAACTGAACTTTAGCTCCACTTTAGATCTTTGTTCCAAATCAGGATTTTCGACTGTCATGCAGGTTACAGATCTGGAAATTCACACTAAGCAAAGGGTACCTAGAGTACACATAAAGCACCAATATGAAGGCTCAGAGGTCTGAGAGGGTATGATCAAATGCAACTTATAAGTCAGGCTTCACTAATTATTTTAGCTGCCTGTATTTTGGGATCTGCTGACCTTTTTAATTGATTGTGACACTTTTATAACATTTATCTTTTAACAAATGCTTTTTGACTTTCCAACCATAATTACTATTTATTATGCAACTTTACCTAAGAAATAAAATGTAATATAATGCAATTTACAAGTCATAAATTTAGATAGATGCAGTTTTCAAAGACTCCCCCAATCCTTATTTCCACTTTGTCAATAACACACTTCCGATTTTAGGCTGACAATAGTCATTGTGTTTTATCTATGAGAAGGCATAACAGCTTCTCTTCTCCATCTCTATATAGCATATGGGAGGTGTTCTAAATTCCAAAAAAGTGAACTAGACAGAGCTATCAACAATGTTTTGGATTTTAGTGCAGCCAAAGCAGAGTACAGGGAGGTAATAACTAAATTGCTGGTAAGATGAACCCCTTTATATACATAAAACAGTGCTATTGATTGTATATTTACCATTACAATAAGGAAGAAAATAAAAGTTCATTGTTAGAGTTTTTGTACATTTTAAGTTGTGCATGTGCTTGTGCAGAGGGTGTGTATACAACTGTGTATAGTGTTAAGAGTTCTTCTGCTCCAACACTGTGCACACTGCCACACAAGTCTCACAAAGACGAAAAACTATGAATAACCTTTAGATATGAAAAAATCTTTAGAAGACAGAGTCAACATTTTTTTCTGTACACAATATCAGTTTTACATTATACGAATAGAACGATTTAGAGATTACAGAGTTCTTCTTACCCATAGCTTGTTTCCCCATAGCACACTGGTAGGTATTTCTTGGGGACTGGTTATGATGAGGATATGGAATAAGTCCAGCACAAACCCCAAGGAGTGTAAATGGCTCAATCTCCAAATGTGTAGTTTGTCTTGAAGGAAGAAAATTTTTTTTTAATAGATGTAACAAAAATTATACATACATTGATATGTTCTTTTGTATGAGACTTTTTGTGTTTATGTTTGGCTCATTACATTTTGTTTTTTTACCCTTTTTAAATTCACCATAAATGAAGCAGATATTTTTTCAATCACCTGGTGATTCTGCCCGCAACAAACTTCCTGTGCTAGAATAATAACAATCATCCTACTGTATCAGGTAAATTGAAACCAGATAGAGCAGCAATATTGTTATTGTCAACACCAAAAAGGTGCAGTTTTGCAAGGCTCAGAGATAACTGGGAACATTGCAAATGATAAGAGTAAATACTGCAAGATCTCTTCTAATTTATTTTTAAAACTTATTATGATGTTATCAAATATAACAAAACACTTAGAAAGATCTATTTAACAAATCATAAGGCACCAAATATAAGCCGCTCACCTTTAGAATTGATAATGATAAAGTGATAGACTGCCACCAATAATGCATGATATATGGCATTGTTTTAGAGCTTCACAGCTTCCATGATCTTTGAGTGAATGGTAGGCAGCAGAAAAGGGAACTTAAATGCAAAGCAAACATGTTTCATTTTATTTTACTCTTCAGCAGCATTACTTTTTGTTTTCCTGTCATTCTTTTCTGCCTTTTGAAGTGTTGTTTTTGTGCCAAACCTACCTTTTGGAATTATGGCAAAAAGTTAAATCTTGGCCTCATTAGAATATAAAAAAAAAAAAAAAAAAAAAAAAAAAAAAACACCAAAAGCTTCAACTGCAAAAAAGAGCTTCTGTCTTGCAACTCTTCTGCATCACAAAAAGAAAACCATCTCATCAGTGGAATTTCTCTTTTCAGAAGTGGAATTTCACTTTTCAACATAACAATGACCACAAGCATACATCCAAATCAACAAAAGTATAGGTTCACCAGAAATAAAAATTTAGAATGGCCCAGCCCTAAATCTTACATAAAATCTGTTAGGTGACCCTAAGAGGGTTGTGCACAAGAGATGCCATCACAACCTGACAGATGTGGAGCACTTTTGCAGAAAAGAGTGTGCAAATATTAAATCCTACCCAAAAAAACAAAAGGTTCTTCAACAAAGTTTAAGGGTGCGCACACTTATGCAAACAGCCTATGTAAGCATTTTAAAGAGGAAGTAAACTGAAAAATGCCCAAAAAAATACACTTACCTTAAATCCCGCAAGCGCAGTCGATTGGTCTGGTATCGTTCACAAAAAGGCTCCTTCTGCGCATGCCCAAGATGAGATGCTCGGGCATGCGAAGAAGCAGCACCTAAGAGCCTCCCAGGATGCGTGACATAGGAATCCCGGGAGGCTTTTGCGTAGTTGGTGTTGCACCCTTTTTTTTTTTTTTTTTTTTTTTAATTACACTTAAAAAAAAAAATACAGGATTTTTACCTTGTCTACCAATTTATGTAAAGTGAAAATTCTGAGTTTAGGTATGTTTTAATATTTATATTTTTTCTCTTAACATATTTGTTTTTCCATTGCATTTTACACAGGTTAGAGGTTTCAGGTGGGAAACATTTTAAAATGATTTATTGTGGTCTCATTTTTTACATCACAAAAACCTGGCATTTTAACAGGGTTGTGTACACCCACTTATAAAACCGTAGATAGTTTATTACTATAGCTTACTTCGTAATGGTGTGTTCGTAGAGAGATATGTTACAGTCATTCTCTTCATTTACATCCAAATATTCAACAAGACCCTCGTGAAGAAAATCCTCAAAGCTCCTGAAAATGGATAAAATTATGAGAAGTTGTGTCTTGTCTGTACCTAAATCTTCAAACCCTGTTGTCACTGCTAAAAAGACTGCCTTGTCCTAAGACCTCTTTTCATAACAAACAGCTAGATGCCAGGCTGTCATTTCAATGCTCTTCAATACTTTCAAGTCAGTGGCCCAGAGTAAACATGCAGAATGCCAAAATGTCAAAGTGTAGAAGAGTCTGGTTAAGCAGCTCATTTTCAGCCTGGTTCTGAGTGTGCAGAGGATAATGAAAATTCCTAATAGTAAAGCAGCTGTATTTTAATATATTACTTGAACAAACAAGACAACAAACGGACCTAAACACCTTGTGTGTCTGGAATTTCTCCTTAATGAAGTCATCTCAGAGAGACTTCTGAAGCCTAATGACTAACATACCTGTAACCTTGAGAAAGTTCCTGGATGTGTTTGTTGGTCACCATAGACCTCTGATTCTTGACAATAATATAAGGCCTGGAAAGAAGAACAGGTTGTTAGTACACATACTTACTAAACCAATATTCAAATAGTATATCCTTTAAGTATAGTATGCATTCAGGGAGATATTTTAAATATAGGGAGACCTTAGTGGCTCTGTACTACTGCTTCCTGAAAGCCAAATCTTTAGGATAACAGTGGGTCAGTTAACTCCTTTGCTGGGCATACACCAAACAGTATTTCTAAGAGATTCAATATAAAAAAAGAATAAAAGTAGGCCATTTCTGAAAGATGTTTGATATATCATTTGAACATTGTTTATTAACTGATGTTATTTGTCAGATCAAGGTCTCTTTGCCCACCAATAACTTAGTTCAACAGGAGTAGCAAGTGAAAAGTGAGAACAGCAGACTGCTTCTGCAAGGTTTGTCAGCACAACCACTTGTGGGACAAACCAGGTCTGTATGTGAAAAGGTGACAACACTGGTGTACAATTGGGAGATACAGAGTGTTGTCATGTTGTAATAAAAAATATCTTAACAGGGTGCCAGAACCACCAGTTATTTTACTAAAATATGCAGATTAAAAAAACAAATTGTAAATTACATTTGAAACTTACATACAAGAATTTAGTAATGGTGTTTAGCTCCAGCTCCAACAGAACAAACTATAGGGGTGGGTTGCATGAAACATGCATGTTTGAAATTGCATATTTTAATAAAATGTATATGTGATATTATTGATTAGGTTTAGAGCTATATTAAGTAGTCTAATGTAAAAAAAAACAGAGGACAAGAGAGACGTGGGTGTTATGCAGAGTAATAAACAAAATCCCAGAGTATTTGTCTGTTATCAGCAACAAGACACATTCCTCCTGTTGTCCTAATTTACTGATATCAGCCAAATAAAGCAATCAGCAGCTCAAATATTTCTATTCTCTCACATTGTTGAGGATGTGGTAAAGGGGTTGTGTGTGTGGAAGAGTAGGCCAGTTCATAAAAAAACTCAAGGGACCAGTCTCTGTACCACAAGTAGCTAGCAGCCATTATTGAAGCTCAGGCTCTCAGCCACATTGGCAGCAAAATGACACTTCTATTACTCAGAACAAGATGGTAATGTGGTAATTGTTTGTGTGTGTTGGCCATCAGCCTATGCCTGTATTCTTTGATAAATGATGTCTCTATTTATTTTAATGAACCTGTTAATGATTGACAGATATATATATATATATATTTATAAAATAGAAATATATTCTTAGAAATACATATAATAGAAATATACTTCTTTGCAAGCTCAAGGTACATACATTTCTAATATATATATATAAATTTATGTACCTTGAGCTTGCAAAGAAAAAAAAAAAAAAAACTACAGCTTTCAATTACAGATCCAGATGGAAACCTTTGGACTAAGTGATTAGAAAACCACAGGTTGCAGAACATGATTGTGCAGGAAGAGCATTTGTGAAGGTCTATTGAACACTCAGATAACAGAGGCGTGTGGCCTATTGGGGACTCACCTCCAAGAGGAGACACATAGACAATAGTTGGCATTTGAGATTTAAAAGTCAAGAGTGCTCGGAATAAGAAGCAGAAAGAAAAAGGAGCAGTGGCCTCTAGGTGCTTCTTCGCCTCTAAAGAATGCTGCGTAGCACTGCCTGTGCTCAGTGCTCTTGTTATCCAAAGGCTATTATTTAGACTAATTATTTCTTCCTTGCTCTTAAAGATGAAAATAATGACCTGCACAGCCGGCCACCGTCCGAGGAGATGTACACGCAGCGGTCTGTTAGGTTGGTGGAAATAGAAACAAACTCAGTGATGTAGCCTGCTCGTCTCATCAGCCGAAATGTTTTCACCAGTTTCTGGTGGTCCCGAATGACTCCAAGAATGTTTCCTGATTGAAAACAAAAAAAAAATATTGACAAATCAATATGCACACAGCAGAGGCACAGAAAAAAGCAGTAGTACACTTCTAAAAACAAAAAGTCAAAAAAGACCATGTCGCTTTTTAATACTATTTGTACACAAATCCCAGGATTTGAGTCCTGTAACCCCACCTAATACAAAATATATTTTGGAAAAAAATCTCTAAGTGACAGATCAAGAAAAAGAAGGTGAGAGATACACAGGCAGAAATAAAGACCCTCATATACATCAACGCTGACTTTTTTTTTTTTTTTTATGGGCACAAATTGATGGCCAACTTTTACCTTTCCTACGGTAAAGTATTTTCACACAGGGTCCTCTAAAGTCTAGGGATACGCATATGATTATAAATACAATATAATAATTGAGACCTCACACTGGGCTTTATTTAAATCTGTGAACAGTTACAACAGCAGCTCATAATGAAGGATTTAATTTCATAAAGAAAATAATTACTTGCATGTTCCCATTTATAATCGCTTACACAAACCGTGTTAATCAGTCTCCTCTCCTACTCTATCTGCATTGATCTCTCTAAACTAATGAGGAGATAGCTGGGGCTTTACAATCTGTGAGTCACTCACTCTACAGGGGGCAACATACATAGAAATTATAAACCTGATGCATCCGGTGTATAAAAGGGTGAAGATAAAAATTGCTTTAATTTTACAAAAAAAAAAACTTCACATGGCAAAACCCATTTTCCCAATAGCCTTTACTGATAATTTAATTATACATAAACTAATGTTCTATGAAGAGTTTTTATTGAATTAACCCCTCCCCAGTAAGGCATGCTTTGCTACTTTTCTACAGCAGGAGTTCATTACTAGTAAGCTCCAGTGCCAGCATGTACCAGAGTGGTTGACATTACTACTAGTATACCCAGAACAACCCCGACTCTGTTAGTTCTGGAGAGAGAACCATTACGAATAGGTCCACACCTGTGGCGATTTTGCTGTGCATTTACCGATTCCTCATGCCAGGAACCACTGCCTCAAGGGGGACGCTACCTCACCCTGAGACACCATATCACACGCCATCCTCGTGCATTAATCATGTTCTGAAAAAAAGAACATGCTTTTCCATCTTTCATTAAATTGTCTCCCTTTTGCATCAACTTTTCTCTTGTTGGACATTTTGGGAGTGATTGCTTTTTTGTTCTTAGCAGCTTTTTCTGAGGTTGGTGTACCTAAACTATCCTGGCCTGTCCATGTGAGGGGAATGGAGCTACGGACTGTGCTGAGGTGGAGTCTGGTAACATTGCTAATGTAGCATCCCACTGGGATTCCATACCTGGAGCAGCAGCAGTATACTACTGGCAGCAGGATCGGGACTCTGTCACAGTCGTGCTGGGTCTTAGCAGGAGTGTGAAGAAGCAACTGGGGGTCCTTCTGCCTGCAGCGCGGTCAGGCACTTGTGTGGACCACCCTGCTTCAACCTTGCTTTCTGTAGCTTTCCGAGATGGGATCCTTCTGCCTGCAAATGTCAGGCGGCACAGTCACCGTGGGCTGGATTCGGCCCCTGGGCCTTGTGTTTGACACCCATAACTTAAAGCCTTTAAAATTATGCAATGCTCAAATTTTCTTTTTATTAAAAGTTTTGGATAGAATAGTTAAACATTAGAACATCTTTCAGAATTTTATTGCATTCCTTTTTTTTGGTAAAAATTATCATCTAGAGAGAAGGGTAAGTTACTTTAGGTCAGTAGAGCTAGATAATATGAATAAGTATTCTATATGTGAAAGTGCATCTTTAACAGCTAAACAATTATTGTAAATTACCATTGAGGAAGACAATAAATACATTAGGATAAGCCAATTCTTCACCGCACAACAGATTGACATCTTCAACGCCAAGATTTCCAGCCAACTTTATGATTGGACCATCCTCCATATCAGTTGTGATGTGTGTCATTAGTGCAAGATTCTTCACTAGACCACAAGCCTAAAATAGAATGTAATAGGAGACATTTTTATTGGGTATTTTGTGGCAATGGTATACCTTTTTGATGCACACTTATCTTTTCCCTCCAATATGTATGCACACTGGCTTGGCCATACTTGAAAGTAAGGTGACTTTGATCTACATTGATGTACTAAGAACTGTGTTTAGAACTGTATGTACTAAGGCTGCATTTGCTAACTTTTTTCCTCTTGACTTCAACTTCAATATCCTAAGCAGACAACACTATCTATGGATGAGCAGATGTCAGCCTAGCCTTCTTTCCTAATTTTTATTACAAATTTACAGTTTATCCACATTAGATGGGGGTGGGGAATTTGCAGTGTAATAAAAGATAGCTTGGACAAAGAACAACTTTGTTAGATCTATCAATTCTGTTTAAATTCTAGCAGCCAGAAAAAAAGAAATATGCACCAGCACCATATCCAAGGACTGGTGAGCTGCAGTATATTAAAATTTAAAATTATGTTTGGATATTCATTTTTAGCAACTTCCCTTGAGTTTGTCATGAGTCCCGCAATGCGCCTGATAATTAATAGGGTTGCCTGGTACCACTTTCTTTTTAAGTATAGTATATTTGTTAACAATGGCCCTGATTTATTAATTCTCTCTAGGGCTGGAGAGCATACACTCATCAGTGAAGCTGGGTGATCCAGCAAACCTGGAATGGATTTTTTATTTACCATTTATTTACCAAGTAATTTACTATTTGTTAACAAATGTTTTCAATCCTGGACCAGATCCATTCTAGGTTTGTTGGATCACCCAGCTTTACTGATAAAAGTGTATTCTCTCTAGCCTTGGAGAGCTTTAATAAATCAGGCCCAATGGGTGCCAAAACCTAATAAAAAATATAATGTCTACCAAACTCATTATTTTTTTCACAGTATTGGATTAACTTCTAATTTCTATGTGCAGGTATAGTGTATGAAAAGCAGCCTTCAATGCATTCTTCTAAGATACCTAACGTGGAATCTGATTCGTCACATCGGAAACAATGGAGGAAAAGCCACCCTCCTAAAAGACTAAGCAAGTTGACTTTGATTGTTCTGTGACTGGTGGCCAATGGTCCTCTAGGCGGCAATATAACTCATAACGAATGAATATGAAATACTGTTTCCCTCAATGAACAAAATACAAATATTTAAGTTTTACATATATTTTTAGTTAAGCTAGTTTTACATTTTATTAAAAAAACTCACCTCCCCTTCTGGAGTATCGGACGGACACAACATTCCCCACTGAGATGGCTGCAAAGATCGGGGGCCACTGACTTTCCTCGTTTTCTCAAACTGAGAAGAGATTCTGGTCATCATTCCCAGAGCTGAAATGAAAGACAGCCGTGACAGCACTTGTGTCACACCTTGTCGGTCCATTTTAAATCTTTTCAGAGACCAATTCCCCTGTAAATAACAAAAGAATCACAAGTCAATAAAAATATTTATCTGTATATGAAATCTTTGTTTTAGAAATATAAACTTAGAAATAGAAAATCCAACCATAACACAAATGTCACTAATGTGAAACCAACTTTTTTTTTTGGTGGTTTGTTTTACAATACAGAATTACTTATATGGCACAAAACCTATTTACCAGCTGATAATTCTGGCAAAGTAAAACAGCTTAATGCACATCCTCCAAGAGCAGCGATATCCTAATTTTGGCCAGGGGTTATATAACCAGACAGAAAGGAGGAAGCAAAATATCCAGTATAAGCTTCAGGAACCAGATCCTCCGACACGTGATGAGTTTGTAATAAGTTAGTAGAGGGTACTGCTATTTACAGGCCACATTGGGCTTTCTAACGAGAACACACTACACTACCTAAATTGCTTAGTCCAATGCTAGCAAGAGGATCGGTTACATCGTGTTAAAAAAAAATAATAAAAAAAATAAAAAAAGCACTTACCGTAGATATGGCATTCACCATGCCATTGGTGATCTGGTCTTGCCTCATATGTTTCACAACATCAAACTGGGCTGCTCTTTGTTTTGGAATTACTTGATCTGCAATCTTTTTCATCTCAGAGTTAAATTTTTTGAATAAGTCTTCAAACAAGAGGGAGAGTAACTGAAATGAAATAATTTGATTTAGTAAGCGCCACATAACACTGACAGATACAAAACTCCAAACTGATATACTAAAAATGATTCATTATATTTCATGATTTCCAATATTCCAAATCATCCTTGGACTAACATAGATGCACCCCCTCATTTCAAACAAAAAATTTAAACTTTTTCTAAATAAACACAGTTATAAACTGTATAAAACAATTTTTCCCCTCAAAATACAATTACAAAAATAATATACTCATGTCACGCCAGTAGATGTGCTTATGCTTTACCCTCATGTAAAGTGTGTAACAAACTTCTGTTGTTGGAAAGTTTGTTACACACTTTACGTAAGACCATGATGCCATCTACTGGTGGCCAATAATAATGCACAAATTAGCAAGTGACCCACATTATAACAAAAACAGTACAACATACCTGTTAAAAAGAGGGTAAAAAAAATATATTCAGGGAGAGGCCATGTGATTTAAACTTTCTGTACTTTGAAATGTTTTAAAATGTCACACCATAGATATACAGCCACATATTAATGTTTTTTTTTTATTATTCATGTAATGTGTTTGGCATTTCTATTAAATATTGTTTTAAATGTTAGCATTTTGTACCCTTTGTAAACTATTAACTGAAGTAGCCATATATATTTGATAGGTGGATAGGTTTATATTTGAGTATTACGCAAGTATATGTAGTAGAGGGATAGAGAGAATTTGTCTTATCTAGAGAACACCTTTTACTTTGGTCTAAATGACAACTTTAAAAATATTAAAGCAGCTGTGTGAACGTTAACAGACATATATGTAGCTTTACACACAGGTAGAATACAATGAAAATCATCATGCCTAAGACTTACACAGCACAGGTAGTCTTTGGAGGTGCTTTTCTCTACTATACTTAAGTAACACAACTAAGTTTTTATTCTGCCCCCATTCTTTCAATGAACAGCCCATCTTTTTTCCCCTATGCCCTCTTGCTTCCCCAACTGAGCTCTGCTGTATAGGTAGCTGCAAGAGACTGGTACAGAATGAATTTCAGGCTATTACACTATTTATTTTGCTAGATTAGAAAACAAACATAAAAAAAACACTTAAGGAATGGAGTTTATATAAATTAACTTGTATTTTGGGTTTTTTGGTCTCTAAACAAATGACATCTCCCCAGTACATCGTGGGTTAACGGACAACCTTTATAGACTTAACAGTTTATAAGACAGCAAATAACCGAAGCGGGAGGGAGGCTAAAAAAAAATATGAAAGAATTTAAATCCCTGCAACAGTTTCACCAATTAGCTTAATGTCAGAGAATTCTAATTAGGTGCCCTGAGATTGCTATTTAGCACTAAAGCTTTTTAGAGTGCCAAATTCTCCTTTTCACACAAACCAATTGCAAAATTAAAGACATTAGGCCGCCTTAATTACATTATCACAACAGCTGGGATTAGGCAATCTATGAAGTCAAGGCAGGATTCTTTTGTCACAAGGTAGAAATCCCTTGCCGCGCAGGGTGCTGGATTTTGGGGCCTGCGCCGTATCTCCTTCGCACAAAGCGAGCTGTATTAGGCAGAAAAAAATATGGCGAAACAAAAGAGACAGAGGGTAATGCTTTGCGAATAATGAACGCACGAGGAAAAGGGAGACAGTAGGGTGAAAAGATTAAGTCTCCAATCGGCGGGTTTTGCTAACACTTCGGCTGCTGGCTTGAGGCCTACACCAATCCTCTGGTGACAGAAGCTAAATCGCTCACAGAAAAAAAAATAAAATAATATTGCTTGGCTGCATATTCACATCTGCTATCTAAAGCTGGAACCCATTTCATCCTTGTTGCTCCCATGAGGTGTGAAATTAGCAGCAAAACCACGGTATTTTGTTTTCGGCCCTTTCTTTTCCTGCACAATAGCGTCTTATGTTTGCATTGTTGCCTGGGCTGTGTTTTCCACAGATCTGATCCCATTGTGAAAAATTTAAGTCTTTTGTTTTCGGCGCAGATTTTTTTTCTGGAAAGCAAAAGATGCATTTTACTGCTAGGGATGTGAGCCACACATCGAAAACAAAAGAAAAATTTTCTCATCCTGGGCTATAGTCTAGTATAGTAAATTTTGCAGGTAAAAGAATTAAAACAAAATCGAAAATGGAATAAGCAGAACCTCCAGAAATACGTATATGAATAGTTAAAAGTGAAAAAAAGGGAATTTTATTCCCTGCCTCATGCCTATATCCTGGTTGCACAGAAGTGCAAAACTCTTAAAAGCTCAATTTCACCATTTAAAAAAAAAGAAGCATCTTCCACACCCATAAAAATGACTGCTATACCAACCTATATGCTCATCCTCCACTCCAGTGATATTGCTAGCAATTTAGAATTCTGCAAATCAGTACCCTGTTATTTAGGGTAACTCTCTGCATTATTAAAGAGGAACTAAACTAAAAAATGGTCAAAAGAAAAAAAAATTACACTTTTCTTCAATCTCGCAGTGTAGTCGATCGGTCCGAAGGGCTCTTCCATCGAGTCCCGCGCCATCCCGGTATCCATGTTTTGGGCCGGCGCTCCAGCCGCTGCCATCTTGTCTTCTTCCGGGTTTTTTTTTACTATGTCACCCGACCCAGGTGCGAGATCGGGTGACGTAATTGGGGGAAAAAAACTTGCTGATCCCACTGCACATGCAAGAGTGGGCTTAAAAAAAAAAAAAAAAAACACACACACACACACACACACACACAGATTACATAAGATAAAAGGGTTGTCTATCCTTTTATGTAAAATTCTGAGTTTAGGTACACTTAAAGGATCCACCCATTGACAGAAGAAGAGGTCAAAGGGGAACTGTGATGTCACTGGATCAAAGAACCTCTGAAATGCTTGTATATATACTTTTGTATAGGGGGTGGAGTTGTTTCAAGGGGGGATTGCAAGGAAAGCTTTTTAGGGTAAGTTTAGTCACTAGTTGGGTCTTTAAACACCTACCTGTCCTGCAAGCTCCAATCTTTTGTTGCCATAATAATCTCGATCATCCACTTTATTTTCTCCTTGGGCCAAAATTACCCTGCGGACCATTACTGCCGTGTAGATACATTTTGATCTAAAATTGAATTCCTTCACCTAGAAAACAAAAAATGAACAGAATAATTCCAGTTTACATGCATTTTGAAGTCACACATTCTCTTACTACATGATACAGCCTTTATATTTAGATCAGTGCCATTTTTTACTTTTATATTCTCTGAAACAGACAATACAATTGGTACATTGTCAAAAAAAAAAAAATGATTCTGAGATGGGTAGGATAACAAAGTGACGCGGTCTCAAATAAACCAAACTGGTGTTTCCACATACTCCCAAACCTGTATCCTCTGATGTTAGGGCCCTAGGTCCTTGGACAGCCTCAGGCTCACCCAAACTTTTTGTCCTGGGACATTGGACTTGGCCCTGACTGGCTGTTGGCTCTGGGGTTTACCCGCATGTTGAGGGATATGTAAAACTAACAAAATACCCTCTGGTTTATTGGAATTGTTATGGTTAATGTCTGGCTTCGAGTAGAGTAACCACATTATTACTAATTACCCTGCCGTATGAGCACCTCCATACTGGTTATCATAGGGAATAACACTAAAAAGCAATAAGGAAGTTCAGTGGGGACATGTTACCAACGTATAGAAGATGCAACCACTAAGCTCTGCCTCCTGTTTTCTACAAATAGAATTAATAACATTCCATGACGGACATTATTTTATCCTGCAAGAAAACTCTTTCCCAACAGAGTTCATTCTGATCTCCTATGGCAATAAAAGAATATATTTTCTGTCCCATACAGTCATTGTTAGAGGCAAATTACTTACAGGCACATGAGTGAGTATAGTGGATGCAAGAAGTTCTCTGGCTTCATCCACTCTGGTCTTTTTGGGGCCTCCACCTCCCCACATTCTCTGTCTTCTAACCTTATTTCCAATATATTTTAGAGCCTGTAATTAAAAAAGAGAAATCAATTTAACACAGGTTATAGGCAATATTATTGCAGTGTTTGAGTTTTTTTTTTTTTTTTTTTATAATTGCTGTTGACTTTTTCAGTGTTGCTGATCTACTCCATCTATCCGTCTTTGTGCCATTTCATGCTTGTATGCATGAGCTCCGACATTTGCCTATACCTACAATGATGGACCATGAGCATTAGCACAGGTCCCCATAGTCTCACTGGAGGTGCATGTCACATAGTAATAGTCCTAGAGAGCAAGGTAGTTACTGTTGGAGTAATGGATTGACTTAATATGCATTGATTGACTTAATAGTGCCGAGTGGTCCGGTGCGGTCATGGTATGATCTGCATACTTATCCACATCCAGACATATCAGATACTGTCTTATGCCTGCAAGGGCTTAACAGGGCAGCTGAAGAATTTTGGATCAAAAGGTAAAGTAAATAAAATTATGATTATGCTAGAGGTATGTACTGTGAATGTATATAAATGCAAAGTATTTGAAGTTTTTCTTGAAGACTGTGTGGGAACTGTACACGGCCAGGTTAATAAATCCATCTTTCTCCCTTGTACAACTAGCAGCTGTCCTGCATAGCACTAAAACCTACCAAGCAAGATTGACCCAACACCGATAGGGCAGAAACAAAGGACTTAGTATATTACAGTAACTGAAACCACCTGGGCAGCTCTGGTCCAGCCAAGCGCATTACTTCAAAAGAGAAAACAAAAATCAAAAACCATAAAACTTTATTTAGTGCTAAGCACAACAAGAAAGCCCTGTAATTAGGGTTCCGTCTCACCAGAGCAACGTTTGCGCTGTAGGCTTTATTCCAACAGCTTAGTTATGTATTGAATATTTCTTTTTTTTATTTTTCAGACACAAAAGGTCTTGGGTGCATGCCACGATTACTTCATAGCATTCCCAAAAATACAATCTGGAAGTTGTAACAATCATTTAAAATATAATGGACACACCTGCATCTGGGTGAAGATCTGTGCTTTTTGGCATTCTTCCAAGCTGGGTGCAAAAGCTGCCATTACATGATCCTCCGTTCCAATCATCTGAACAATTTCTTGGTCGCTTTCAACCCCCATGGCCTATAAAATGAACAAGAGTACAAATGGAATAAAGGTTTGAATGAAAAAAAAAAAAAAGAAAAGACAATGAGCACAAAGTCAAATAACCATAGCACCCAATAATCTAAAATCAGATGAGATTATACATATACATATGAGAGATAAATTTACCGGCCAAATTGTATTTACACAGCCCTGTGATACAGCTTGATTTTTTTTGCTGTAATTAAGCAACACAGCTAGGTTACCTCACTGCCACCAGCCTGTGATTGGACAGAGAATGAATAGCAATAAACAGGCGAGATCATCTTTTTTTGTCTCTTCTTTGTGTTGACATGTTCCTTGTAATCTCTGTGTACCAAGTACCAACCCTTCCTCTCCCAGTTTTAGTAGTTACCCAGAGGCTGAAAACAAGTCAAATTCAGTTATTAATAATGTTGCAAATGAGAAGTGTATCAAGAAAGTACAACTGCCAAGCACCTTGCCATGGTTCAGAAACACACATTTAAACTGTTTCCTGTAGCAATGTGAGGGTCAGTAGAAGGAACCACTGATTCCTATATGAAACAATGGGAGTCAGATTTAGAGGTGGAGAGGAAAGAGCAAGAATGGCAAGATCTATCAATGTTCATTTCCAAAACAATTTCCAGGATAAGGGCCAATTATAAGGTTTTGATGAGATTATGCCTGGTCTCCGTTAGGATCTATTAAGCCAATCCTGCGGTCCCACCTCTTTGTTTTCGAGGATGTGGTCAGACTGGCACTACACTTCACGCTTAGTGGAGATTTCCTAGGGTTGAGATGTTTTGGATACGCATTTTCAACCTAATATACTCGGTCACCTAGGTCAACATCCTGAGGTAAATAGAGTGCGCTCTTTTTTCCCTATTAGAGGATATAGCTCCGAAACAGTTAACTAAAATAATTAAACATATTCTGTTATCAGCTCAGATTACATAGTTACATAGTAGGTTAGGTTGAAAAAAAGACATAAGTCTATCAAGTTCAACCAATAGGGAAATAAACATATCCCAGATATAAAACCCTATAAGACATAGTTGGTCCACAGGAAGGTAAAAAAAAAACCCGGTATAATTTGCTCCAACAGGGGAAAAAAAACTCCTTCCTGATTCCATGAGGCAATCGGATGTTCCCTGAATCAACAGTCTCTGTTATCTTTAAAGCCTTAATACCCAGTTATATTGTGTGGTTCTAGAAGTCATCCAGCTTTTTCTTAAAGCAATCTATAGTAGTTGCTGAAACTACGTCCTGAGGGAGCCGATTCCACATTTTCACAGACCTTACAGTAAAGAATCCCATCCTTATCGAGAGCTTAAACTTCTTTTCTTACAGACGCAGAAAGTGCCCTCTTGTTCTTTGTAATGATCTCAAAGTGAATAATGGGGGAGAGAGTTCTCTATATGTTTATATATTTATACAGGGTGATCATATTACCACTGCTTGCTACTGAAAAGCTTCCATTATTCCCCTTGAGTTCACCAAAAACAAACTTATAACTGGATAATGGTCAAGGACAATTTAACCTGTACTTCTAAAAACAACCATAACAAATTCTACAACACATGGGACCTGTGGTTAGATAATATAGAGCAAGGAAACCCTGACACTCCACCCCCCCATATGATATGATATAAAGGTAGCAGTAGATTACAGACATACTGCATTAGGATAATGAATTACGTCAATGCCAGAAAATAAAAGCCAACATCAGGCAAGATGTTTACCAGAATATATTTCAAAACAGTGTGTCCAATTGAAAAAAACAGAAATAGAGTTTTAAGTTAGGAGATCCCACTAACTGCCTCAACTTACTTGTTTTATCAACCGTATGAGATTTTAAAAAGATGGATGCAACATAGTTTGACCATACTGTCAGATGAACTCTAACCTGACCTCAGCAGAACCACTGCCTTTCTTGCTATGCAGAACAGATGAGAGTTGAGCTTAAATTTCATATCAGACTGAAATGTATCTATAAAGTTTCTGAACAAAGTATATTAACCATATTTCTTGCACTGTAAACGTGAAGTGAGCAATCTGTTTTTTAAATGTGTCAAACACTATTCTCTCTTGCACTACTTCCTATTACATTCACTGTGTTCATTACACTATTTGTTAATATCGGTATTATGCCATCAGCTGTTATGGCTTGTTGGCTCTGATCAGACATCTGGAAAGGCACAGAATATAATGGGCTGGCCTGAACCATTAAAGCCGTCTCAATGCTGGAGGTTAAACCTTCAGGCATGTGAAAACATACGTTTGGCAGTAAAAATAGGTGGGGTGTGGTTTTTTTCTCAGAAATCTGGTTGACATATTTGCTCAATTTAGCAATTTTTTGATTGTTGTTGGAAAATGCTTGCACTGTAATGATCACGTAATTGAGTTTTTTTTTCCCAAACTGCAGTGTTCAAAAGACACCTTGTTATATTTTACATCTTGGGATATCAGGCTGAGCTCAGCAGACAACCAATGAGAATTGCTGCTAAGATTTGTCACATAGGGTGCTCTCTAGGAGGTTATAAGTCCATAGATAAGCCTTAACCTGCAATGTAGCATGTGTATTATATGAAAGGTGCGCTATGGTCAAACAAGACAATTTTGTCTCCCAAGGGACAGAACCTGTGAGATAGTTCACACAGGAGCTTTAAGGTAGTCAGAACTGAATCCTCAGGATGATAATGAGCAAAGCCTGTACTCCAATGTTTTCATCAGGCTTTTGCAGCAGAGTATTAGTGCCCTGTCAGTAATGTGGTGATCCAAGAACTCCCTGCTTGCGATGAAGTAAAGCCATTCACTCACTACACACTTCTTGTTGTCTGTCACATACAGCTTGTTGGAATAGACACTGCCAAATCTGAATCCCCAATCCTAATTTGTCATAATAGTACAATCATAAAGCAGAACAATTTTAAATTGTTCTACAATTAAAATTTGCAAGCAGCAGCATTCTATTACTGTAGAATGGACGGGTGTTATTCCTTCTTAAAACATATCTAGCTGTCTGTTTACAATCTATTTATTAAGCACATAGAGCTGTGCATGAGCAGGTCAGTGTAGGATATTGGAAGGATTGTCAAGACTAATAACTCAATTTGCACGTGCATGAGTTATGTCATTCTGGTCTGGCAAATCAAGATGGCCAAGGATCTAGAGTGGTGTGGATAAAGCTGGCAGTGACAGAGCAACGACAGGTGAGTGCTAATAAACTGCCATAGGCAGGTATGTCCATGTCAAACGCAGGTCAGAAGATTCTCATGACTTCATAGGATAGTGAGGATCACAGTTCAGAGGCTGCATTTAACAGCATGAGGATCTATTAAAGTGCATTTGGATACAGACAGTAGGATAAATGAAACTTTTTCTGGTTTAAAAGGTGTGTTTGCCCTTGAGACCAGGCTTTTGAGCAGTGCTACATACAAATGTGAAAAGCTGCAAGTAACATCTACTGTCAAATTGATAAAACTTTGTGTTTTTTGTTTTCCTTATAGCACCTTACTAACTGACTGTTTTTAAAGTGTGTTATTAGCACAAAGTTCAGCAAGAAGCTCCAGCCTTGAAGTCTAAATTCTAGCAGCCTCAGTTTCTTGTGATATTATAGTAATGATTTTAAATAATATATGTATATGCAAAAACAGCCAGTGTATGTCTACAGATATAGCAATAAATATACACATTAAAAGAATTCAGAAGAAAGCAACAATTTTAAAATGTATTATTTCTTTCCTAAATTTGTCATACCCCTATTTAATGTACAGTGCTGCATAATGTTGGCGCTACATAAATACTGTTTATTAATAACAGTTGTCACATATACATATATACACACACACACCAAGTGTGACCATTTGTTGAACAAGAATAGTTAAGTTAAAATAGAATTATGTGGCAGTGGTGGAAAATTAGAAGTACAGTGAACAATTACAGGTTTTCTGAAGGTACCATAAGTGAATACCAAAAAATATGTAGGCTACAAAAATTGAACCCAATTTTATTTTGAATGGGTGATTTGAATGATGAGTATATATAACAACTGTTATTATTTCAATCAATGCCAGCAGACGGAAGACGGAGCCAGCGATCTTTACTGATGGCATTATGCAGTCACAAAGGATCTAGAACCGATTACTGGAGGATCTGGTCCTGAAGTGCAGGGAGCACGTACAGTACATTGTATTATACAGCTTAAAGTTTTATTCTAACAGGAAAGAAATTCTGCCTAAGAATCACACAAACACCAGCATACCAGGGGTAGACTTTAGGTAAAGCTCTTGTGAAGGGCATAAATTCCAAATTGTATGATTTCCAGCTTTAATAAAATATAAAAATGTGAAGAAATCCAGCACCCTCTAGTGGCTAAATGTAAAATACAAATAACCAAAATAAAACCGAAAAGCAAAGCACCTTGGGATTCAAAAGATGCAAAAATGTCACGCTGACATCTAGTTCTACAATAGACTACACATACCCTGTACAAATAACATTGCTCGGTGATCAAAACTGGGATATCAAACTATTGCTTTCATTGTCCACAGCAATAGTGGATCATCTATTTTCTCTTTCATATTCCCAAAAGGAAATGCAAGTAAGAAATCAGTTGCTAATTAAAATAACGACACTGGCTAATTTCAGTAATACGGAAGTTTATGCCCCACAATACAAATAACTGACCTTGAAGATAATGGCAATGGGAATATCTTCTGAGAGTGTGTTGTGCTTCAGGTAGAATCTGCCCTGCTTTACCACCAGATTGGTTCTGCTCTTCTTTTCATGAGTAGAGCTGTACAAGACAACACAGGACAGAAGTTACAGTAAATGTTGGGGTAGCTATATATTAAGGAAATGGTCTGTAGCACACGTGGAAACAAATGTGGATATCTGAAATTACCATTAACATGGATACCATTTGTTCACTTTTTCAGCTGTTCCATGTACTTCAAATACATACTTAAATGCCCAAAATATTTGCTTTTTTTTTTTTTTAATAAGCTATATATGCCCACTTTTAACATTCAGTGCATGTTTAACCTATTCAGCTCTCATAGCAGTACACCTTCTATAGGTCAGAGCAATTTGTACACTTCTGTTAAGGGTCAGTTTATTTAGAAATAATAATATGTATTTCTTTCTCAAGCTTAAGGACAAACATGGCTTTCTTTTAGGTAAGATTTCCAGAAAAAGCCCTCATGTATAAAGACAGGTCTTGCAAATCAATTATTTAATAAACAAATCCCACAATTTCAATTGCTTCTAGCAAATATCACAGCATATGTGGCATGATTTTCAACCAAAAAGACTAGATTAAAGATGGTAGATTCTGAAAGACTGAAGACCAAAGAGCTTTATATACCTGGTTACTGAAGCTCCAACAGTTCCTTTTCTGTCCGCTTCCACAATAATTCTGTTTTTAGACAGCTGCTCTTGAATTAAAATGACCTTTTCCACACCTTTAACAATGAAGTAACCACCTGCAAAAAACAAAAACGGTTTTAGAAAGATATTGCTCAATAGGAGAATACACAGGTTTGCTCAATTGCACAAACTTTTAAAGCTCCATCGTGTCTGCAAAGATGTGAACCAGTTCTAATCTAACTTCCTAAAACCCTTCAAGGCATTCTTTAGGGAACGGTATCCTTGCTATGTACAAAATTTGCAATTTATATGTATATACAGTAACTTGGATTAGGCTTTCACTCTAATACAATTGTTATTTTATACATACTACAAAAAAAAAAAATACAAAATTAAATATAAAATTTTACTTGTTTTGTTTCCCATAAAGATGGGGTTTACCTTTATACATTATATAAAAATTTTTGTAGATAGATTATGAAATAGAATTTCCATCTGTGACAGAAATGGACTTTGCATTTTAGTAATAATATATACTATACTTATTGGGTACACCCTGTTAGTACGGTGGTGAGGCCTCCCTTTCCGTCACATCCCAAAAGAGCTCAACTGGATTACTGGTGACTGAAAGCCACAAAAGTACAGAATTTACTGCCATGTTTCCTGCTGGATGTACCCATGAGAAGATGGGTACACTGTGGTTATAAAGGGATGGACATCATCAAAAAATAAAAAAAAACTGAGGTAGACTGAGGCAATTAAACCATGTTCAGTTGGCAGTCAGTGCCAACAAAACAACTCCCACAGAATTATATCACCATCACCGGCCTAAATTATTGATGAGTGGATCTATACTTTCATGTTCTTGATTTCGACCCTACGGTCAGATTGTCACAGCAGGCAACTTTACCCCCCCCCCCCCCCCCCCCCCATCTTTTCTTGCCCTATTTTTTCGAGTTTGTGCAAATTGTTCCTTGGGAGCATGTTCTTAAAATGACAGAAGTAGCCTTCGATAGTATAGAGTGGAGTTGGCTCCACATGGTCTTATCCAGATTTGGACTCCATGGACCTATTGCTACTTTCCTGGGGGCCTTGTATTCGGGCCTGCAGGCAAGGGTACATGTCTCGGGGGCCTTGTCTTGTGTCTTTAATTTACAGGGTGGTAGAACACAGGGGTGCCCTTTTTCCCCATTAATATTTGATCCAGTGATTGAGTCCTTGGCTCAATATTTCATCCAAACCAATACATTGGGTATTTCTGTTGGCCAGGGGGAGATCAAAGCTGCTTTGTTTGCGGATAATCTCCTTCTGTTTTTTAGAAATGCAAGAAGTGATCTACCAAGCTTAATGGAGCTGATTGAATCCTTTGGGAAGTTCTCAGGCTTTCATAATAATTATCTAAATAGCAGGATATTGTTTCTTAAAACAAACCACCGTTCTGAGTTACTCTTTTACGCAGAACAACTGGGATTACAGGTGGCCCAACATTATATAAAATATTTGGGTGTTAAAGTAACTGGAAACATTTCAGAGATGTATTGCTTAAAGAAGATCATAGCTGAACTTAACTGGAAAACGCTCCCACTTTCAATAATGGGCAGATGCCACCTCATAAAATGACAGAAGTGGCACCTCACAGTCTACTTGTAGCTGTAGCTTATCTGCTTCAAGGCTCGACATGTTGTAAATTCTGAAATGCTATTCTGCAAACTTTGGTTGTAACAAGTGATTTAGGTTACTGCTGTCTATCAACTTGAATCACTGTTGTACCATTCTTTCTGTCTTTATGACAAAAGTCTTTTTTGCCCAAAGAACTTCTGCTCAGTGGATAAGAAAAAATTCAATCAACAAGCTGCTAAAATCTGCTAATGAACCATAATGTGTCTTCTCCTACATAACTAGAACTGGCTTCTCTGACCTGGATCCAGCGGACACTCATTTAATTTGGCAAACTCAGCTGGAGTCTTCCCGGTCAGGACACAGTTGGAACTGCGAAGCATAATTGGCATCCTGCAACGAAGAAACAGATGAAAAATGCAGTGAAAGTAATTTAACCAGAATAAACTTAAAACAAAGATAAGTATATAAACAATTGCAAATCTAGATGTGTGAAGTCCTGAGGTTCCCACAAAGAATTACACTTCAGTTGGGTATAAGGGTGTGCACTGGGTCAACAGTGGGGGCATTAAATGAAACTTATGAGACTATTGTTCGAAAATGTAAGAAAATCACCCCAAAATGAAAGCATACAGCTACAAAAAAAATAGAGATCCAATCTTTTTTACCTATATACAATAAACAAACAGCAGCTTAAAAAAATATTTATTTGTAGATTTTGGAATAATTTTGTTTTGTACTACCTGCCGATTGGTAGAGCGTTGCGAATGATCCTTTGACTTCCTCTGGTATACTCAATGTCAACTGTGATAGGAGCAGAGTATGTCATGTCACGCAGACGACACTGGAGGACAACAGAAAGGTACAGACTGGGTAAAATGATTGTCACAACTAAACTTGAACCAACCAAATTTTTTCTGAAATACAAAACAATACAATCTACAAGAGTTTTATACCTCATGAGGAGATACTGGCCGGGTCACATTGAAGCTTTCTTCAACATCTGGAACACCAACATATATATTGAGGTATCTTTAAAAGGAAAAAAAATGTATTACATGCAGAATTAGTCTTTCATGAACTGTTAATGTTATCCAGACAACAATGTGGCTATTTTTTTTCTTACTAAGTGGTGCAGAGACAGAACCCTATGACAGGTATTTTAGGTTTATATGCTGTGTCTAGCATCAACTGGAAAGGGGAGATTGAAGCAGTAGTACATGCAGAAGATACTATTACATCACAGCCACAGCTCTGGACAGCTCCAAACTTTGAATGCAGTTTATTACATTTTATCAATTTCCTAGAAGATCTAGAACTTGTTTTTATAACCAGTCAGTGTCTGTTTGAGGTGTATGCTTTGTCTGTGGCCATCCCTTGCCATCCTTCCATCACAGCTAACACAAGCAGCTGAGCTAGAACTGCCATCCTTTATGAATTTGAACCTCAATCTTAATTCATGTCTGCCTAACTATAAAGAATTGCATCATAAGCACGCCCAAATAATTGAGATATATGTGTAGTTTTGATACAATATCCATGTTTTCTTCCTCCAGAAACGGCTAGATCCTTGTGGGTACAATATTTTATCAGGGAAGCCCAGAATTTTATGGATTTGATGGAGTACCACCATGAAAGTTACTTACTTAAGGTACCACATGGGGTCTGCGTCACTTGTCACCTTCTCATTTGCCTTCATGATTTTCTTAATCTAAGAATAATTGGAAAATATACTTTAGTAAAACAGTGAGCAAGTAACCGTCTTAAATACTAAGTGTATTTAAAGACAGGCGTTTTCCTTTTTAGGTTCAAAAAGTTAAAAATTACTGAACAGTTAGAACCACTGACTTTGTTTTATTGCTTAAATAAGAGAAAATAGCCAACATGCAAGATTTCTTGAAATTTACTGGATATCTATGCAAAAAAAGGAACAATTTCACCAACGTTTTATAGATATGCATGTCTGTTCAATACAAGAGACTGGCATGTCCCCATACCATTGGTGAAATAGTTTCCTTTACTACATATACTGAAGCTTTAATCCCAGCACATTGGTCATAATCTGCATGGGCTATGCACCAACTATAAAGGTGAAAGGGGTACAGGTGCCAAGCAGATCACTGCACATATAATAGATAAAATTTCTTTCTACTCCCCTGCTAGAAAATACACTATTTCTTTTCGTCCTGCTGACCACTGACATTCATACAAAATGTTATGGATTTTTTTACAGTTGCTACCACTTGGAGAAGTTGTGGGTAATCTGATTGGATAATACAAAAAGTTCCCAGAACATGTTCTGAATAGCCGACACAATAGGACACAAACAGCAAGGAACAAAATCAAGCACAGTGTTTCTAAGAGGAGCTAGGGTTACATTTAGGCATTAGGTCACGAGAACTGCCAATGCTAAACTCCTAATAATTGTAGCTGTCCAGCTAGCTATTGCTTTCCTGTTTAAGGCAATTACCGAAAAAGAAAGGTTTAGATTTGGAAATTAAGAATTTCTGACATTTGTACATCCTCTGGGTCTTTGTACCAAAGTACTGAAACCACTTGATTAACAAAAGAGCCAGGCAAATAATTTCAGAAAAGGTGCACAGAAATGGCAGCTCATATTCTCCCAGTACATTTCCATAATAATGTTGTGAGTTTATTTAAATAGAAAATATCACGACATGATCCTTGAACATATTTACAAGTTTAGTAATATTAAAGTTTTCTCATTATCAAAGAAGTTAGCACACAATATGCAAGAACCTATGATTAAAAAACAAAACAAAACAGTATTTAGATATTGCTGCTTCAGGGGGCAATATCCAACACATCTAAGGCAAAACAGCATAAAGCTGACCAAACTATGATTGCTGTCGAGTAATTTGCTTCATCTAAGACAAAGTGTCAAACTCTGGCCCCCAACATCCTTTTTTTTGGTCCCCAAAGGAATCCTAAATATGAACTGCAGCTGGCCTGCCGCTGCATTGAAATAGCGCCGCTACTACAATTCCTGGCATCACTCGCATCTACCAACGGGGGGCCACTCATAAGATTTAGCTCCGCTTTGTCCGCATCTGACATTTCCAGCACTCCCCCTCAGCTGTACTTTTCCTTGCTACTCCAAGGCATGGACTTGAATGGTTGGATTTTCATGGAAGAAAATTATTATTGTTAGCCTGTGCAAAAAAGGTTACAACTGAAATTTAATTTAGAAGGCTACAAAAAGAGAAAGAGGCATTAGATTTTTTTCTTGAATAAAATTAAAAAAAAAATGTATGCCTCTTTCTCTATTATAAACTTGTTCCAGATTGAATGAGAAGCAAAACCTCTGTTTCCATATGAAAAGGGTTTATATCTAATAAGAATAAAAAATGTCCTGAATTTTTTCAATAAATTTTAAGGTTGGCCAGCGACTTTGTCTAGATTTTTAATTTTGGCCCTCTGTGTATTTGAGTTTGACACCCAGGTTAGCACTAGGTCCCAAGAGCGAATATCGGCCAGGACACTATATGCTTCGAGATTGCGAGGGTTTCCTTAGGGTACTCCGGTTTCCTCCCACATTCCAAAAGCATGCAGTTAGGATAATTGGTTTCCCCTGCATTAAATACATATAACTAGGATGGGGACATTAGATTGTGAGCCCCTTTAAGAGACAGTTAGTGACATGACTGTGGGCTTTGTAAAGCGTTCCATAATATGTCAGCGCTATATAAATACTGTGTAATAATAAACACCCCAGCTTCACTAAATAACTCAATTTTACAGTGATGAAAATACACTTACCTCCACATTGATGAAATAGTTGAAAGAATCTATATGTTGCTTCACAAGGCCTTTCACCTGTCAGCAACAGAAGAGAAAATCAATCTTACTGTGATTTAGCACAACGAACATACGTTTTATGATGTAAAGGTGATTTGGCATAATAAAGACCATCCCTTGTGTTACATTATTCTTTCTTTAACATTTGTTTGTACATGTCGAGTATGCAGGTTTGACATGTCTAGTTCCTATCTATTTTACAGTGCTGCGTAATATGTTGGTGGCATCAAGGACTTTTATGCCTGAATATTAAATTCATAAAGCTCCCAATTAAAGTGCAGAACAAGGCAACAAATTGTAGGACACAGTCCATGGGAAAGCCGCTTCCTGAACATGGTGGTTAAACCATGTATATCTACTTACCATGATTTGTACTACTTTAAAAATTTCCACTAAGAGAAGCCCTGCATCACTCTCCTATGTTCTATACTAAATTCATCACTGCATACTGTGTGCTTAGGTACCCTGTTCTTCCAACGCACACTGCTACCTTCACAGTATGAATTAGCGTGCACTCCTACGTTCACTGTCATTGCACAGTTTGAGGGCATATTTGCCTTGGCCACAACTACTCCATCATGCACATCTGCACATATACACACTGCCGACTTCATTGCACCAAGGCACACTTATGTGCTAACCATCATTCTCTCTCTCTGTATCGGGAGTGAGAGATGCAGCCTCCAGTAACTGAGCAAGGACCAGTAAGCTACAATATTTCATTTAGATTTTTAGGTTTATACACAGTTTATGCAGTAAGTAGCAAATATGTGTATTTGTGTACAATAAAAACAGTTTTATTTACCTTGAGAAAAGCTGGAAGCAGTTTCCATTTCTCCTATAAAAAAGGAACATGTTTAGAACAATAGCTTATAACATTAAAAAGCAAAAATTGCACCTATATAGCAAAGACTTAACAGCTGTGTTTTATTTATTTACACACACATTCATATATATATATATATATATATATATATATATATATATATATATAATCACTTCCACCCACAGTAGGTGGATCTCCAGAACTTGCTTCACATATGACCGGCCACTACCTACTATGTCACTGACCTGTAATAAGTATGCAGCTAGTTAAGTCTATATTTGTGCATCTTTTTTTTGGCTCCAGATATGAAGAGGCAGCACTACCAGCCAACAGAACCTCCGATAGTTTTTTGTCCCCTATTGGGGAAACATTACTTTATGTCCTGTCTTCATACATGGAAGGAAGTGATGGATGATCTCATCAAATTAAATCCAATCTTAATTCAGTGATTTTTCCCTTTGTTTAATCCCCAAGACAATGTTTACCAAGCAAAACAGTGGGCACAGACTCAGAGGTTCTAATCCTTAAGCATTATTTCAAATAAATAAGGGTAACAAATAATGCAGTGTTTTTCAAAGGACAATTTAGCCGGGTGAATTGGCTGGCAATTTTTTGGCGCTGCCCATATGTCACCTGACCAGCAAATTGTTCACGCCATTGCGAGTCCCTGAGAACTGACAAGTGCAAGAACAATGAAACATACAATTATCAAGAAATGGTCAACCCCATTATTGCTTCATGGGGTAGTAGACCAGTAAGCTATTCAAGTTAAATCCCCACATATCCCCTCCTAAGTATATGACACTTTTCCCAGCTCATAGATTGTAAGCTCTTCTGGACAGGGTTCTCTCCTCCTGTGTAACTGTCTGTTTTCGCCTGAATTTGCAACCCTATTTAATGTACAGCGCTGCATAATATGTTGGTACTATATAAATCCTGTTTAATAGGAATAGTTGTTGAACAAATAGTAGTCAAGTTAACATCCTAAGTACTGACGCCTTTCGCCATGCGGCTTCCTCAGGGGATTTGTGAAGAACGTTATTTAATGACCATACTGGTTACGTCCTGATATAGTCAGGGTTCCTTAAAGGAGAGATAAGATTCAATGTGTTTAAGAATGGTGGTTAGGATTGGAGTGTATCAGCTAGAGAATTGTTTGTCAGTGCAAATCAACTGCACATGCTATTAACTCTGCATTCATGAAAGCCACTGTCACAGCAGGTAGGTCTTGTGAACTTCAATAAATAGCATGACAAATGATCTGTCATGAAAGCCATTGTCCCTACACACAAGGCTCTAATGTAAGCTGCTGTCACTGCAGGGACATTCAGATTTTCAAGCAGCAGATAGTAGCAAAGTCTGTTGAGTGGGGATGAGTGGCATCAGAATCCTCCCTGCACATGCACTAAGCCCTAAAATTATTCCTTGCAACCTTTTGCACACCATCACCACAATTAGAATAAATTATTGCAAATATTAAGCAAAATGTTTTCAGTAGGAAAGGGTTAGAAACTCTCTTAGGTTTATTGTTGACTTAGGTTTATTGTTCCCCTATGGGTAGATTGCCAACCGCTGTCATTGCAACAAGAGGTCAAGAAAATCTTCCAATGGGAATCTGTGCTGAAAACAACTAAGAAGAGATTTACTCTCATTTCTAGATGTGTCCCTGGTGCAGGAAGTGAAGAGAAATCTCTAAACTCTAGACAGACTTAAATAAAACACAGCAATAGGATTTATTCCTTTCCCACACTGACTAATTCTGTATTAAAGAAAAGTTTGGGCATTAGATAAACTGTAGGAGACCCTTAAGTGTTAATATTTAGTATAACAAAACTTGTTGGCCTAATAACATTAATAACACATCCTATAAAATGTCCTTCCTGACTGACAGATGTCAACACACTCAATAATAAAAGCCAGTCCATAAAATAATATAGCAGATACAGTGAGAAGGCAAGAAAATTAAAGTCTCACCTCCACTGTATCCACAGGGGCAATGAGCTTCTCCTGGCTGAGGTCACCAAACTCCTCTGCTAACACCTCCATGTCAGCTTCTCCTGCAGCCCAAACACATGGAAGACTAAGCTAACAAGTGCACCGCCTAAAACCTTCCCAGCAGCTCGGGCTTCACGCAGCAAACGTTCCGCTTCGCTTTAGAATCATAAGAAGCTCTGGGCGGCCATGTTTGATTGGGGCAGATTCCCTATCGATTTACTAAAGAGATAGGCATGTTATATATCTATTTAGTCTACGTATAGACACGGCGTTTCTTTGGTTTCAAATCGTTTATTTTTTTCTTGTGAAATATTTCACAGTCACGTACACTTTTTAGAGACCTGTGCCAGGACTAAATATGTCTGCCTTTGCTTCAGCATCTCTATCCATAAGACTACTTATTAAAAGGAATTTTCCCAGTGCATAACTTCAGTTGCATTTTGTAAAAATTATAGCTAAGTTTCTGAACTTGGAAGCATTGCTGCCTAATATTGACATTATTTGAGTATAAGTATCTTTGGTTTGCGTGAGTGGGATTCGCGGTGCAGGAAGTTTGTCCCCTCCAGGGCCCCGTAGCAGGTTTATCCCTAACTCCAGCTCCTGATTGGAGTGTGAGTTGGATCAGTGAAGCTGCCACATAGGCAGGGAGGGGGTGCAGCTGGGGCTGTGAGCAGACCAGGGGGTTAATATTACTGGCAGGCGAATCACAGGCTTCTTATTCGCCAGCAAAGATTCACTTTTGGTAACCTTGTTGTGAATATTTTGTATTAATCCCCCTTGCAGATCATACTTCTGCTCATGTAAACAATGTATATAGTAATCATGCAGCTGTAGTGCTTTTCAGGTTTTCATGTCTCTGTGTATATATAATTATATTTCTATGTATAGTTAGTGGTTGGGGGTGTTATATATTATGTCTGGTGAGGTGAAGCAGAGGAAGAAAGGGGGACCACCTAAGGAGGTGAAGGATGCCCAGCGGGGTGGCATTGCTGCAGGACAGCGGGTAAAAGATGAGAATCCTGGAAAGGTGGCGGTGCCCTCTTCGGGGTCTGGATGCCAGTCGCTGTGCCCTGATGTCAGGACCCTGCTGTGCTGCTTGTGTCTGGCGCTCTGTGCGACGCTGACATGGTGAGTGCATAATAATATTATTTTTATATGTAAACCCCAACATTGAACTTCTGTTATCTCTAATATATACCGATGTGTTATATCTGTTCGATATGTGCAAAAGAAAAAAAAAATGTTCCGAGCTGATAACTTCCTGTGCTGATTGTTAGCAGCTAGATTGTTCTCAGCAATTTGCACAGACTACAGAACACCGTACTACATATGATTGAGAGATGATTGTATCTGCTACTGCAAAGATACAATGTGTACAGGGTGTGCGCATTATCACCGTGGGATCTCGCACCAAAATAAAGGGGAAAAATTAAAAAAAACTAGTGCTATGTACACATGTCAGATGATTCTCATCCGATTATCGCTTCAGGGCTGATATTGGATGAAAATCTGACATGTGTACAATGCTCACCTGATGTAGTTCATGGATCCCTCCTGGTGGATCCATGAATGAAGAACGACTGCAATACAAGTGAAGGGGAGAGAGTGCAGCGTGAAAGATCCTTTCAAACGGCAAAAGTCGAACGTGTGTATGTAGCCTAAGGCTAAGTATACACATCCGATGATTCTCACATGATTGTGCTTGTCTCTGGCAAGAATCTGACCTATACAGTGGTCACTTAATTTTGTTCATAGACCTGTCCTGCTGGATCTGTGAACGGCTGACGGTGAATGACCAGCAATACGAGTGAAGGAAAGAGAGCACAGTGGGGTGCTGCTTGCTCCTTCTCCCCCTCCCCTTTCCATGGAATAGAATGGTGCTGTGTGTACAGTGCTCTTTCGTTTATTTTTCACTCTTGTTGCATGATCAGGAAAGATATTGAGTGTTTATGCTGCCTAAGAACTGGTATGCTAACTCCTTCTCTTGGCTGTTCTATCCCCTCATCAGCACACTAACGAAATGAAAAAAAGCCTTCTGTTTTACATAAAATAATATAGACCCTGCAATGACGTTATCTAAATTCTGTGACTCTCCATGCAAAAGAATTGGATCATAGTTGATAGGAGAGGGTCACAGGGTGCTAAAAAAAAAGAAAAGCATGTTTATGGAGCACAGTGGCTTTAAATCCAAAAAAGAAAAGCCTAGTTACTTGACCTGTTGTGTCTGATTTTCTTCCAATTATGGAATAGTCCTTGTTCTCCCCAGCTACTTTTAGCTGGGCGCACCACCCGGCACTTTTCAGTAACCACCCGGCTGTTTTTGGGTGGTTAATCAATAGTTGAGTCACAATACAGGGATCACCACCCTCCTACAATTTCTGCCTGCACAGCTTAAAAAATTTCTGGGTTCAACACTGCAGCCTCCACAACACTGCCTACATTTTATGAATGGTCTGTGTGGAATAACACATATTATCAGCTCTCCATTATGAACAGGTCCCTTAGGAGACCATTCTGTGTCAAAGTGCCCAGTGCCAGAATGTTAACCTAATATACTGGTACCCCACCACTGAACTATGATATGCTGGGGAGGAGAAGAACCCCAACACAACTCCTAGAATTCTGAATTGGTACACATGGACATGTGAACAAAAATGGTTTCTTTTTTTTTTTACCCCCACAAAAAGGGGGTTATTTACCCAAAATTACAATGCAAATTTGCCATGTGGTTGAACATTAATAATTTTCTGTTACATGCCATTAACTTATTTTATTCAATATTTTAGGACCGTACTTCAGCAGTCCCAAAACCTTACCATACTTGAACAGAGGTACCAGTCATTGCAGTCCCGATCGTCTGGGCTAGAAGACCTGGAAACTAAAGTTGGAGAAATTTTTGGGAAGGTAACTTTCATTTTTCAATCCTCATATTTAAAGTGAAACTCCAGAGTAAATAAGCTTTTACTTCTCAGAAAAAATCAATTTCTTATTGCAGGAGATGCCTTTAGGCTGTCTGCAAATGTCCAGTATAAGCAGTAACCTTTTAACCTCCTTACTGGTAATCCCTAGTGTGGCTTTGGGTTTTCAGTTTCAGTACCAAAAGCGGTAATCCCATACCACAGTCTGGGTGAAATTGCCAGGATGTTTAAAAAAGCTTACCTGGTAGGCG
This sequence comes from Pyxicephalus adspersus, assembly GCF_032062135.1. NCBI lineage: Eukaryota > Metazoa > Chordata > Amphibia > Anura > Pyxicephalidae > Pyxicephalus > Pyxicephalus adspersus. Next base: position 35,836,405 of record NC_092859.1, read on the forward strand.
GTGCTCGCGGTGTCCTCCAGCGATGCCCAGCATCTTCTTCCCCTAGTGATGCTAGCTGGGCATCTGTGTAACCTGGCGATGCCTGGCCGGCATCTGCGTCCCTGGCGTGTGAACGTTGGGGACGCGAGGCCAGAGGAAGCAGATGCTGGCCGGGCATCTGCGTTCTTTTATTCTCAGGCTCTTGGCTGCTTTCTATAACTTTGAACGCTTTTATGTATTTAGGTTATTTTAACTTTAAGTTTAGTTAGTCTTTAGATCACATGGAAATGCAGGTACGCCTATGTTTTCCTTAACTTTAAATACAAATCACATTAATTAAATAGAACATATAGTGCTGTGTATTCAGGTGTGTATAAGCATACCACATGGTGCATTGTATAGGTCTGTAGAGTGTTTAATGGGGTCTGCTGAAGAAGTTTTCACTTTGAGAAAACCTCATCTGGCTGTGTTTGTTCGGTTTTGGTTAAAAAAACATTTAGAAAAAACACCACACACAGTTTTACATCTTATTGTGGTGTTTAGGTTCACCTTGTAAAAAACATAGAAAACACTGAAAAAAGCTGATTTTATGCTTAGAAGAATGGACGTTTATGTAAATACAACCTACATGTACAGTTGCAGCCAAAACCCATCGTGTCACCATTTTTGTAGGAAAAACAGACATAAATAATACCCAAACAAGACTAAATATACATTGCAGCTTCCAGTTTTGTTCTTGCTTCATAAATGTTAATTATTTTGTTGTTTTTTTTTAATTATGTTAAGTTAAATGCTAATTTAGAGCACACTATGTGATATCTGTTGCATAATAAAGAATTTGGATAACACAGAGACCTTATGCTACACTACTCCTAATCCTGCTGCTTTATATTATTATTCATAAACATATTAGGCAGCGCTGTACATTAAATAGACATTACAATAAATTGTATTTTCCTGATCCTGTTCACAGCCTCTGTCGAGACCTAAATTAAAGAGAGCAACTTTTATAAGGAGATTACCTGCTTCATCCTTTCCTGCCCTTTGCTTACTCTTTGTAGCTTATCTTAAAGTAATGCTGAAACCATCTGTCTTTTACTTCAGTTCTGCAGATATATCTTTGTGGTGTTTTTTATTGCTTAAAGTGATATGATCCTATAAGGTAAAGATTTGCTCTGTTAGGGGGGAACATCATTAGATGTGTTTAAACAGTACCCTGACCTGTTTATAATTTCCCCATTGGTATATAAGTGTTCCTAGTCACTCCTGTGCTGTATAACTGAAGTGTAAATCCAAGGCACTGCTAGATTCAAGAGATATGAAGTGAGATTTGGTGATGTCACTACTGTGCTGCCCATTGTTATCCTTGCTGGAGGCTCTGAAATGAGGAAGAAAAGGCCTGCCTCTACCAAGATGGCTGCCTACAAATTTGGACAAAGTACAGAACAAGGCATGGTTAGATACTGGTGTCTACTTATGTCTCTGTCTCTCTCACTGATGCACAATGAACAATGCAGGACAGGTAGCCTCCTCTAGTTTTGCTTTGTAGATAATCCCACCGGTTAAATTATTGTGTTATGGAATAAAAGAGTAAGGTAAGTATCTTTTAGATCATACCTACAAAATTAGTGTTATATTCTTTATCTGATGTGGAGGAGCACAGTCTTATCTTTATTTATCCTTTCTTTCTCAAATCAAACCATTTTTATCAGTGTTCGCCTTAGTTATCCAATCATGTGCAGATGAAATTGGTACAGCTCCTTAGTGATTCTCAGGCTCACAGTAAACTGTATGTGATTTAGGTAGGGGGTTGCTATTGTGTTTATGATTCATTTTTTTAGGCAGAATGTCAATTTAAATTTATTGAACAAGGCTTTTATTTTGTCAAATGGTTAACCATCGTATTAAAATATGAAGCTTCCCTTTGTGTCTCAATCGATAGGTTTAGTTCTGAAAAGGATCGTATTATCCATCAAACATTAAACAAGTGGATGATACATCTGATTTCAAAAATAAATGTGTGTCTGTCATAATTGTGATTATGACACCATTCATTAAAAAAATTTCATTTTGTATAGCTAGCAGTAAATGTGATACAAAATGTCATATCCCCCTTAACCTTCTTTTAACAACCCTTTATAGCTGTAAAGTTTACAAACAGTTATTTGTGTCCACTAAGCACATGGGCGTTTTCTTGCAGCTCGTGTCCACCAACGACATCCTAGCAGAAGCTGCAGCAACATCTTCCCTAGTAAACCACTTACAGCAACAAGTATCTAATCTCCATAATGACATAGACCATATTCAAAACAACGAGCAGGCCCTTTCCAAAATGATACAGAAAGTCAATAATAAGTTCCAAAATGTCACAGACACATGGAAGAGAAACTTGGATGAAATGAACCTGGAAACTAACTCTGTGAAGTCTGAGACCAAGACGTTCCATCAGCAGATGACTTTAAAGATTAATTCGGCTGACCAAACAATAAAAGTTCTTACTGAGAAACTTAAAGAGTTCGAAGACAGTACGCCAAGGAATTTTAGAACGGTGAAAAGACAAGAGGATGAAGACCTTCAACGTATTAGTGATGTTTTGGACTATGATGCCAAGGCTATTGAGGATCTAATAAAAGAGCAGAATGAGCTGGCCAACATCAACCAAGAAGTCCAGAAGAACATAGTCCAGTTTGAGCCAAAACTGACCGAGTGTATCAGCAATTTGCCTGTTATTGACAATGCTGTCCGCACTGTAGTTAAGGTTTCTAAAGAGATGCTTGACCTTGAAAAAAAGATGAATGAGTTGACTGAGCAGGTGTTTAATACAGAAGACAATTTGTTAAAAATAATCTCGGAGACTTTAGAGATCCAGCATGCTCTAGAGAGTATGCAGTTCGACAACAGTATCCTAAAACTGCAAAATGAAATTTCAGTTTTGAAGCACAGGACAGAAACTTCTTCAACAAATAAAGAGTCGGCATCGGAGAAAGAATCGAATGACTGAACCTCTTTTTATAGATTTTGAACTCTTGCAAATAATATGGGTTATCTCCATCAAATAATATTTTACATATTGGCTCCTGGGTAACCTAGAAGCTTTGTTTCCTAAACTTGTTCCTCCGTAACTTTCCAGGTATATCCAATGTTGCGACCAGTTTTAATTATGTTCCCAATTTTCGTTGTAAATTACCCATAGTAACGCTAGCTGTATAAAAAAAAATGGAAAAACAGGAAGAGCCTAATTTCTAGTTCTCAGCCACATTCCTGGACATCAAGCATTTTAAATATGTGTTTTTTTTTTCACAATGTCATGCTGCAATACTTTATCCTTTGTACCCTGGGAGCTGCCTCTGCTGCCCATTCCTCATTATTGCTGTCTCCATTTTGCACATTTATCACTGTCACAATGCATACTTTTTTTGTGTTATATACTAGCCTACCACTATTGTACAATTTGCAGTGTTTGTATGTTTTTACTGGCCCACCAGTCCACTGAGAGCATTGCAAGTAATTAAATAGATGGCTTAGAGATATAGTAGGTCACATCTTACAGTATTTTAGCTGCTTATAGATTGCAGCAATAACTGTATTTCAGAGTGCTGATCAGCTCTGCCTTTGAATATACAAAACTCATGTATCTGAAGTGCTTAGCTTTGGTTCTTCCAGAGACATGTTTGTAATTTGTATGTTTTGAAGATTTCTTTTGGGTAATCTGTATCCCTTTTGAAGCTTGAAACATACTGAAAGGGCATGTGAAATGTAGCAAACAAGGGGCAGACTACTATTGCCTGTGAGCTACCTGAAGGTGTTTTTTCTTGACTAACCATGTCTAATTATGTATTGCGTCCTTGTGGATGTATGCATCTTGCTGTAGGAACAGGGCTTCAATTCCTTAAGTTGCCATGTGATGATTGATGGGGTGGTGATCAGTAAGAAGCAGGATAGGTGGAAGAAGCATAAATATACAGAATCATGAAAGCACAACTGGGAGATTCTTGCACTGTAAGACCTCAGGTACAGCTTTCCCTCCAGCAAGCAGAACAGTAAACCGCGTCATATTGACATCGCCAAATTTCACCCCAATTATGATGAGGCTACCGGATGGGTAACTGTGCCTTTGGATGATCTTGCACTACCATCGAGTTATGATGTTACAAGTACAGTAATTCCCTAGCACAAAAGGTTACTGTTCTTTTTCTAGATAAATTTAAGAAAAAACTACATTCTTGGTGTACTGCTTGGATACAAGTAACATTTTATAGATGTTCTCTATAACAGCAAATCTTTACTTTAATTGTGGCCATAGTTTGCTTGACTATAATAAAGATATTATGTTCACAGTTTTTAAATGGGAGATAGCGATATGAATGGTTTAGTGTTCTATGAAGCACTGTGGAAATCGTTGGTTCTGTAAAGATAATTACCGGTAAATGAATATATGGCAGAGTAAAAACTAACTGTTGTTGAAAAGCAATTAGTGTTGCTTGATTATTTTTTAATTTGCCAGTAATTTGTCTTTAAGTATTATTCTGTCTTTGTATGTGTCAGAATGCCACTGATCAGATACTTCCTGGTTTTCATCGCTGCCACAGCCTTTACAAAACATGTCACAAATGCAGAATATATTTTTAAAATTTTGAAATAAATATTGTTGTCAGACTGAACAGGTCAACCCATAAGTGAAAAGATTGTTTTTTTTTATTCTCCCTTCTATATTTAATTTTGCTGAGATTTCTTGAGACCACTGGATAATACCGTCATGAAAAGTAAATAGCAAGATGTAGTTTTTTCAGTGCAGGTTAAAAGATAAAAGCCAAGACCTTACTGGGTACCATGGAATACATCAGTGTATGGTGTATTAAAATCTATGCACACAAATGTAATTATATATATATATATATAATTGATAAGTTAAAGTACACCAATTTTATATTTTTAATAAATTACATATATCTGTATATATTCAATGTTCTTCATTTAAATGGTGAAGATTTTTTTTAATTAAAGTTGAAGTTAAGGCATAGCAACGTTAACTCCAATAAATATGTTCTACCTCTCTTTTCTCTCACATCAAAGAAAGTTTCAGCCTTCTTGGTATCTTTGTAGAAAAGAACATGTCTACATCCAAGCTGGCAATGACTGTGTGAAAACAAGGGGGTTTGTCCAGGGTCCTGATTAAAATGTAAATAGAAAAGTTCTGAAATTTAGTTTAAAGCTAAACTCCCTGCACACTTTTTCCTTTAATATAAGTATTCAACCTCCCTCCTCTTTAAAACTGAGGTTTTGTCATTCATATTTTCTGTGTAGCAAAGCCTCTTGTTAATTTGCAGGAAATAGTACAACAGTAGCCTTCCTCCCACTCATACATGTGCCAGGGGGAGAAGACATGGTAGCGGGGTAGTGTAAATGTGTTTGTCCTTGCCAGCATGTCCTGCCAGTTCCCACTCAAAAACGAGCATTTTAGTGGCTACATTCAAAACTCCATAGAGCCACGGAGATTAAATGTAGCCTCTGAAATCCAGGAAGTGCTGATAACCTGTATAAAAAAAACCAAACTCAAATCTGCTTTGTCAGCACAAAAAGTAGTGGTGATATTGGGCCTAATTTAAAAAAGCTCGCTAAGGCACATCCGTGAAGCTGGAGGATCTAGCAATCATGTTTCGAATCATGGACCAGATCCATTACAGGTTTGCTGGATCACCCAGCTTCACTGAATAAATCAGTCTCTATCTATCTATCTATCATCTATCTATCGTTAGTACTTTTGGGACATTAAAGGTTACTTTTTACAAATTCCCAACCCTCCAAACTGAAAACTAACATGACTGCTGCACTCTATAGCCTTCGCCTGTGAGAACCTGAGAAGGACATGGAGATCAGTGCCAGAGGGATTAGATCATATGCAATGAAAATTTAATTTAAAAAAAATAGCCATGGAATTCAGACACTGTTTTGCATCATGCAGATCTTGGGAAGCACTTCCAGTTATTGCACACTGGATCTGCATGATATAAAAACCATATGATTTATCTTTGCACCATTATTATGATCCTAGGCTCATACAATAAAGATGTGAATCTTCCTAAGATTCCAGAGGTGGGAAATACAAAGCTTTCCACCAGAAAGTCTTAATCCCTCTGATCATGCATTGGTTCTCTGGCTTGCCTCCAAACATACAAATGCTCATCGTAAAAATAGCTCAAGGGCAAAATGACAGACAGGCAGAATTGCTAAAAAAACATCCCATTCTTCTCATAGGAAACACAGCTGAGGACAAATGGGTAACATAATTGTACCAACAGATTCAAACTTGACCTGATACACACATTCTCTCCTAAAGAAAAAAAACTTGTGCAGAATACAACCTCACCAATCCATAATCTCCTTTTATTTTTTTATGATGCTCCTAAAGCCATGTTAGGACAAAACCCCTTGATTGCCTCACTTAATGCATTACCATTGCAACTCCCCAATAAAGTGGCAGTATATTTAAATTACATAATTTGTATAACCTTGTTTGACTAACTTTTATGGATCAGTCTGTAAATTGTTCAGGACAAAACAGAAGATACATTTTATATTCCTAAACCTTCCTCAACTTTCCCATTACAAAGGAAAGTAATCTCCTCCAAGGCCGTCTATGAACATTGCCAGGCTCGTGGTATTCTGTATTGTACAATTTTCAGGGACATCTTGGTTTATTCTAAATTCACCTGAGCAGTTCCAGCATACTTAATGGAAAGCTTGCATCCTTGCCAGAGATAACACATTTATAATGTACCTTGAAAACATTCACATTGCATTTGTGTGCCAGCCAGCATTTAAAAGTCTGCACATCTTAAAGTCTAGTTAAGCTTTTCTATTATAATTCCGTAATGTAGTCAAGCGACCTAAACATTATTTAATGTTGCTATATTCTATAACAGTTCTTTTTGCTGCAGCAACTTTAAAGTACTTTTACTAGAGAGCCCGACCACTTCTCATAATGGAGAGCAGCACTCTGGGTCTTCAATCAACAGCTATGATCAGTGAGCATGAGCAATGATTGAATGACTGGCCATAGGTCAGTGTAGTGCTACACTTTGTGTTGGGGAACATTCCATCTCTTAGCACAAAGTATCTATCCCTTTGCTGCAGCAAATAGTAGTGGTAATCCTTTGTTTGCACAAATAGATGCAGCCATGGTTACAGGAAGGTTGGGTACCTGCCTTAACCCTAGTGCTAAGTGTTTACCTAGAGGAAAGTGCTTACTCCCTGAGATAGGTTAGGGTAAATGTTTATTTATAGGGATAATAGCAAACATTAGTAGGGATTGTTACTGTTTATGCAGCTTGAGGCTTCTCTTGCATACTTATCTGTGATTTCATTAAACCTGTACACTATAGATGGTGGTTTCCATATGCTAGGGCCCATGTGTTGGTAACATTCCTACTGTGACAATGCATGTCAATGCACCTGTATGTGCAGTCCATTGTGGTGCCATTCATTATAAATACCATACAAAGATCTGTTTGGTAAAGTGCCAATGCACAACATGCCACAATGCCTAAACCTTAGCACGCTGCAGAAAAAAAAAAAAAGAAAAGGTCATGATTTTGGGAGCAGCCCGTTTATAATGTTAGGGATTGACAGGCTTTAGTAGGCAATTTTCAATCAATTCTATGTGTTTTAATTAAGTATAGAATGGTCCTAATCTAAACATAGGCACACGGATCTATACCAGCATATTATACAATCTCAATATAAAGTAAGAGATAAATGACAGTGATTGCATTTGTACAAAAATACAGTTCATATACTGTGAAAATATAACGCTTAAGGCAGTTTCAAGTCCCCGATGCATTTTTCCTTTAGGCTTTCTCAGGGGAGAATTGAGATTGTTGTACTTAGATAATCACTGTAGTAAAGGGAGGATAAAAGCATCTGCGGGACGTTCACGCCAAATTACCCCAAAGAGAAAACATTGCTGATAGTGGTATATTAGTGTAAGCTCAAAAAGATAAGTATATCAGTCAAATTAAGGTGATTATGATCATAAAACCTTTAGGTATGCTTGTCTAGATATTTTCTAGGACATATTAAAGGGTGAGAAGGTACCGTATATGAGAAGGGAATATTAATGAATATTCAAAGATGCTTAGAAGTGAAAGGGGAGGAGTATTTGATGTGTAGGGAATGGATATAGTCCAGAATGATAGTGATTAGTTCATCAAAATATAAGTTGGAGTCGTTGGTGATATGGTGAGTGGAGTAAAGGGCGGGACGCCGGCAGCCAGTCTCCGAGTCTGTTGTATAGTGTGATGATTCACTGCAGTACATTAGATCAGTGTAAAAGGGCCTTTGTCTATCTGTGTAGGTAGTGTATTTGTTAAAATTTGTGGTTGTTCCTAGTTACACCTATACCTGAAGCAGGCATAAGAAATCATCATGACCTCTTTTTAAGTTAACTCTTGAAACCTACAGGCAGGTATCAGTTTGCAGCAGTAGAGTCCACTAATATACCCTATACAAAGCTTTTCTGTAAAATACTATTTCCTGGAGAGTTCATTTAGTCCTGCTAAGAGACATTTTAGATGTAGGTGAATGTCGCTACTAATCAGTCTTTTTAAATCTCTTGGGGATCTGAGATCAGGGGTTTCTGCCTGCCTATAATGTTCACCTATTACCACTCTGAAAAATGTTAATGTGATGTCAAAAGTCATATCTAATATTTTTAAATCTGCCGTTTTCATAAAACGAATTCAGGACACAGGATAAGAATAAGCAGAACATATCTCGGCTATTGTTGTATTGTTATATTGTAAAGCAAATGTTTAAAAATGTTGGAGCTCATGTAGAGTTTTACTTGAAATTTAGGAGTGGTGTATACCAGACTGTGGCTCACCTTCAAAAACAATTTCTGTTTTTTGTTTTTTTTCACCCTCAAAAAAGTACTTTTGTGAAAAACTGTCACAAAGAAGACCAAGCTTCCCAAATCAAACAATAGGTTTTTTTTTACTGGACAGAAGATGTAGGCTAAGACTTAATTGTTTGCTGCTGACTTTTTGATTTTATAACTGACACCGTACAGCACATTGTCATGGGGAAGGTTGAGATTGGTGGTTGTTTAACTTTCATCTTGTGCACAGTAATCGGATGTTCCTGATCCCTGGGGACAACTTTAGGTTTAGATAACTGTCCCTAGGTTCTCTTGAGTGCGATACATTGTAATTAAGGATTTCTTTTTTTACATGTTAAAAAGGAGTTTTTTGGTGGCCTTTTTGAGAACTATATTGTTTTATTTATAAATATGCCAACCAAACATGCAAGATACATATATTTGCCATTTTTATCACACCTGCCCAAAGCAGGAAGTCCTCTATTTCGTAATTGTTGTGCCAATTTATCTCAAATATGGAAGTTGGGGCTCTGCGTAAGTCCTTCCCCTACACAAAACTCATCAAACTATGTCTTTATGTGGCTAGCTTATTGCACAGATCACAGTCTTGCTTGGACATGTGTAGACCTTCCCAAAACTGTTGCCACGTGATTGGATGGCAGTTTAAAAAGTCTGTGAGCTGTAGCTTTAACAGCACCTTTCATTGGAGATTCATACATATGATCGTTTGCAGGGTCGTATTAATGACCATAGGTCATTAATGGTAGGTGTGGCGGTTGGATGTCCACGTACTTTAACCAGATTATTAATTATAAATTTGAATGATAGTACTAGTAGTTGGGTTGTTTGGGATATTTTAAGTGTGTGTATTTGACATTAAATCTTGATTTTTTTTTTTATAGTTCGAAGAAAGCACACAGGCTGCAACAAAGCTGAAGAACCTCCAGCTCCAACAACGCCTAGAGCAGCTACAGAATGAAGTAGCCAATATGAAACAATGGACAGACACTATTTCTGGAAATAGAGGACAGCTAGAAGGCAACTTAACCAACCTTGAACTTGTTGTTTCCCAGATAGAACAGAGCACAGCAGCCATTGCCAAAGAAGTATCTGGCAAGCTTGCCACGGTAAAGACTGACGTCCGAAGAGTATCTGGAATGGAAGATGATGTAGCCTTGCTAACAAACTCTGTCAGTGAGCTGGAGAAAAAGTTAGAAAAGGTTGAGAAGAACACAGCCCAGAGTATTGGAGATGCATTAGTACACAGCATTGAGCGAATCACTTCACTCAAGGACACAGTAGCTACAAATTCCAACCGGATAGACCTCATCAAACAAAGATTAATAGAACTTAGAGGAAACTTCACAAGAAACTCAGATAAACTCTTAGGTCTCGAGAGTGACCGGCTGAAAGTCTTGCAGGCAGTAAACTTTGCAAATGATTTGAAGCCCAAGGTCTTCACACTGAGGAAGGACTTGACTCGTTTCCAAGCCTTGGTGGATGACCTGACGCTACGAATTGGCAGATTGGCAAGTGATCTTCTGAACAGGGAGCAAGATATTAATGTACTAAGTGACAAAATGTACAATTTAACTGTGATTAAGTCTGAAATTCTGGATCTAAGTAATAAAATAAGCAACTTGTAGGTATTAAAAAAAACAGATGTGACAAGTAGCTTTGGTGCCTTGTATTGTTCCTTTTATGTAATAGTTTTATAGAAAATTAAATTAAATTTACTTCAGGTTAAGTGTTATTGATTTGTATGGATCCATTTTCCTTCTAGGTAATAATATTTGCACCAATTCCCAGCAGCACAGCAGTTTGATACAACCCTTTTAATGCAGGTCTGTGCTGAAAAAGTGAACATTTTGTATTTTGTAGGGGTGATGAGGCAATGTTTGTTGTGCTTTTACGGTATACCTTTTTGTCTTACATTCCTCCTGAAATAAAGAAGTTTACTATATGTCTCACAAGCCTTATAGCAATGTGTCTGCACTGTAAAATCTAAGGTACAGGCAGTGGAGTGCTGCCTCTGACTTGCTAGTCTTATCAGATTTGGAGTAATTGTAACCTCAATACTATGCTGCTTCATTGTTCTTGCTGGAGAGGAAGCTGTACCTGAAGACCCGCAGTGCAAGCATCTCCATGCTTTTGCTTTATCACTTCTATACATCTATGATTTCTCAGTTTCTCCTGCTTTTTTACAAATATGTATCAATTACACTGGTCAACAAACATTTTCTTGCCAAACAGAATAAAGTAATTTTAGGGTATGTTTGATGCACAGATTCCAAATATGGTATTGGTTTTGCTAGACTGGCTCTAGTTTTTTAAATAATTACCTCAATAACAACCTCACAGAAAACTAATAAAACATGAAAATTAAGCAAAATTAAACTAGATATGCCTACGTATACAAACTTAAACATTTGAAATACTTAATGTCAAGATATTCTATATTCAGTATATTTACAGAACTAATAACAAAGAAGTCATTGAAAAACTCTGTTCGTATGATTACCTTTTTTGCTTATGATCAGGACAATCACGTTAAAGGCTCCAGCAGTAGTCTGCCATGATGTGTCTATCCCATCTGCCCTGATACCTTTCTTCCATCACCTTTATATCTTGATGGAACCTCTCCCCTTGTTCCTCACTGAAATCGCCAAGGTTTTCTGGAAGTTTTTGCAAATGGCTATGGAGATAGTGTTCCTTTATGCTCATAGTAGCACCCAAATTTTAACAGTTTAAGAGCAAGTTTTGTATCAGTTTCTCGTAATTTTGGGCTTTATGGTTACCCAAGAAGTTCTTGACAATCATGACATAGCTGTGCCAGGCCGAAGCTTCAGTATCAGTCATGTAACTTGTGAAATTTGAATCATTTATCAGTTTCCCAATATGGGGTCTATCAAAGATTCCTGCTTTTAATTTTTTGGTATTCAATCCAGGAAAGAATTTACAAATATATTCAAAGCAATCACCAGCCTTGTTCAGACCTGTAACAAGTTGCTTCATTAATCCCAACTTTATGTGTAGTGGAGGGAGAATGATTTTTTTCTTTGTCAACCATTGGCTCGTTAATGATGTTCGCTGCACCTTTTTTTCATGGAGGCCATGTCACTTTTTTCCAGTGATCCTGCTTTTCTCTATTTTCCCACTAGCAGATGAAACATGGGTACTTTGTGTATTCACTTTGCTTTCCAAGTAGGAAGTTCACCATTTTTAAATCAACACATATGGACCATTAGTGTTCATGATAGCAAAGCTTTTGTAAGACCATTCTGATATTTTCCTATTCTTTAATTTTTGTTGAGTGACCAATTGGAATTGATGCATAGCAGTTGCCATTATGTAGTAAAACAGATTTCAAACTTTGAGTGGAACTGTCTATGAAAAGCCGCCAGTCTTCTGCTCGGTATTCTGGTACTCCCATATGGGCTAGTAGTCCAGGGATGTTACAACCGTACATGAAGTCCCCATCTTCACTGAAATATGGTAGGAGTGTCACCTCTCATGTCCTATAAACCGTTATTTTACCTTCCGGTCTCAGTTCTTTTCTTTTAACCTGAATGCTAAAAGTTCAGATGCTTGTTTTGACAGACTTAGGTCACATATTAAATCATTGAGCTCTTCTTGGTAGAACTGCTGGGTTGATGAAATACTTCCTTCATATTAATTTCCACTGCTAACTCTTGGAGTACACTCCAAACCCTGTATATCCTCCATGTCGGATACAGGAATATCAGGGAGTGTACTGAACACTGATATGGGGACATCAGCACCATGCGGCACAGGTCGTCTTGCTGATTCCAAATCAGGGTACTTCTTGTAACGATTGAAAACACACAGCACAAAAAGAACAATCATTATGATGATTTTTGGGCTCTCGGCATACCATAGGCACACCAAATTTCAAACTTTTTAGTTTTCTATTTTTCCACTGACATAGACACTCTACACAAGTTTTGCATACCATATGGGGAGCCCAATACTTATCTTGGTCCCCCAGTTTAATACCAAAATATGCAAGATATGCTTGTTTCACACATTCTGTAATGTTTCTTTGTTTCTGTTTTTGCTGAGAATATTCACCACAAATGTAACAAAATACATTAGGGTAATTTAAACAACTTCTTGAAGAACTCATATTTCTGTAAAAAAAAAGAAAATGTATCAATAAAAAGAAGGAAAATGAAAGTTTTATACAAGTATTGCTACATTTATTATATAAAATGCAAAACATTGTTGTAAATAAAGATTGATATTAATGTGCTGTGTTACCATTTGATGTTGGTAAAATTGTCTATTCCAAATCCTGTATCAAATAAACTAGAGCCAGTTCAATTAAACTTTTGAAAATTTCTGGATTCAGCTGACCTGAAATACACTAATTATATTGAAAAATCCTTGGCAAGTGAAAAAAATATTTTTTTGTTGACCTATGTTATCAGAACAGGCCTGTAATTGAATGCCCACCTACAGGACATCAACAGCAACCATGTGGCCCTTGCTAAACCAAAATCTGTTTGAATCCAGATGATACCAGAATTTAACCACACATCCTAGTGTTATTAAACAGACCTGGTCAGATGCACCCTGCACTTTAATGATGAGGGATGTGGCCATTACACATTTGGGCCCACACAGAGCCCTGGCAGGCACAAAGCAATATAGCATATAGCTTTTTTATTTGCATTTCAGTTACAAATTATATCAAGGGGGGAGGGGTACAAGACTATAAGGAGAACAAAAGGTGTGAGTCTTTAGTAGAATTGGTAACTGAGCTGTCTCTTAGTGTATGTAGAATTGTAGAAATACCTGTACAATACTGCAATGCATTCTCACCTGTTCTCCCTTTAATAACCCTGCAGTATAGAAAAATATCCACTGAATCTGCCAGTTAATCCTTCCTATGTATTTTTATGGGCTGTTTGACATAAAGGTTTAAGTTACCTATGCATCCCCAATAATAGGATGACTCTTAATTTAGGGCAAAAATCTGACGTGTACAGCAGTCCCCCAACATTGTTCATCATGAACAACTGATTGGGAACAAGTGCTGTTCTCTCCTATGGAGGAGAGTACAGTGGGGTGCGGGTCCCTCACTTCTTCATTGAACAGAACAGCTCAGTATGTACAGAGTTTGTTTGTTTATCTGTCACAATTTGATCAAGAAAGATCATTTCCAGTGACAATCCTCTGATGTCCATCAAATGTCTGTATAGGGTTTAATTTTTTAGTGGTTCATGAAATGAGCTTGGAGACTGAGATAAAACAACAACTGGAATGCTTTTTTGCTTTAAAGAGTAAGTATCTTATTTGTTCTTTTTTAGTTTGTCACATATTCCATAGGAAGTATTTTGACATATACTGTATGTTTGATAAGTGCAAACTAAAAAAGTACCAACTGACCTCATCAGAACTCTTGTGAGCTGATAACTTTCTGTGCTGAAATCATGTTAGTTACATTGGACCTGATGTTTTTTAAGCTCTCCAAAACTGGAGGCAATAGTCTATCATGGGGGGGCCTGTGAGATCCAGCAAACCTGGAATGGATTTCATCAAGGATTGAAAACATTGCCAAAAAATAAATTATTTAGGAAATCCACTTCAGGTTTGCTGGATAACAGGTTCCCCTATGATAGTCTATCTTCTCCAGTCTTAAAGTAAAAAATATCTGACCTGTTGAGCCTGATTTATTTAAGCTCTCCAAAACTGGGGAGGATACACTTTCATCAGTGAAGCTGGGTGATCCAGCAATCCAGATTACTAGGCAACGCAGATATGAAATCATAGTGTTAAAGCCAATTGATCATAGTAGTTAGAATTTTCAGTAGTATGTAAGCTATGGCAGCCCCTTTATATCCTCTGTAATGTTTACTTTAGGTTAAAATATCATGATGATATCATCCCTCATTCATTCCAGAGTCTGGGGTATGACACATTCCTCCGTCCATTCTAAAAATATAAAACCCCATTATAACAGAAGTCTTACTTTTTTATACTCTAAAGAAATGACACATTTGAGAAGCATCCTTTTTATTTGGAAATAACTTAGTTCCTTTGGTTTTAGTAGCACACAATGACAAACCTTTAATATACCCAATACATACGTGTAAATGATGTACAATCGATGGAATTGAGTCCCTGCAGTGCTCCCTTTTCTGGTGTTTAATCTAACTGTATGAGATTCTCATTAAAGTACTGAGGAAGTTAAGGTTCTCAGATGAAAATCATTTTGTTGCAAGCACAGCTGGTGTGAGTATTATACCTGGAAACACAATTACATGGACTTTTTGCATTGTGCCTATTTTGGGTCTCTTTTTGTTATGAAAGAACTGTGTGCTGTGCATTGAGGAATTGTTCCCATCTAGGGCTGTTAATGAAAGCCATATATTGTCAAATGAGGCTCCAGCTGTCATAGGAAGACAATTGTACATTCAATCACGTCTTCTAAATGAACTGTTCCAATAAATACCATTTAATGCTGAGTTAAAACTTTGGATGGCGTCAGACACACTATACATATAAATGTAATAGTCACCTGGGGAGGTCAAACATTATTATTCATTCCCTATATTTATACTACAGCAATATATCACTAATGTATAGAATCTGCTGCAGAAGAATATACAATCTAATATTCCTACCAGACTTACTGTGAAGCCCTTTAGGTATATGTAGACTTTGTAAACAGCCCAAACTTATCATTTGGCTTTTGACATATCAGGGAAGAAGACTTGTTAGGTAATTTACCCGGTGTGTGTATAATATTGGGGATATTTTCCTTAACTTCCTGTCCTAGAGAGGCAATAGGAAATAAAGTTCAGAGGATTTGACACTTGTACAATGGTTGCCTGACATTCATTAATTTGTGACATTCATTTAATCAATGAATGATGATCGGCAAAAACCACTAAGCATGTCAGTGGCAGAGAGCACAGCCGAATACAACTCGCTTGTCTTCCCCCCTCTCCATGGAACAAAATGGTGCTGTGTGTATTATTTTATGGTTTCCAGCAGCTCCCCATCCTAAAATTTACTAGCCCTGTTCTCAGCCATTGAGTAACATCCTTGTACAATAGTTACTGCTGGTGGATGGTTTTGAGAGCTCCTGCAAAGGGTTTCCCCAACAGATAATTCACCTAAAATCATTTAGTGTAGCAATACTTCCATCATCCCAAACCTAACAACCCTCTCTATGTGTTCCTACTTATATAATTATAGTATAATAGAATTATTATTATTGAATTATTTTATAATTCTCATATCAGTGGGAGTCCTCTTGCAGGAAGCCAACATTTTTGCCTTTTTATAGCTCACAGGGCAACTCAATACTACATGACTGTCTTTTTTCCTAAAATCGTAACAGAAAATCCTGCTACTTGCAAGCCTGTAGGGAGAAAACCTTTCCATTAGGTCCTATGTAGAAAAATGGCATGGTGCCTCACTGCTTTGCTAGTTTAGAATAGGAACGTCTCGTAGCATAGCCTAATACTATGGGCTATGGTGGGTTATTGTTCAGTAT
Source organism: Pyxicephalus adspersus (assembly GCF_032062135.1). Lineage (NCBI taxonomy): Eukaryota > Metazoa > Chordata > Amphibia > Anura > Pyxicephalidae > Pyxicephalus > Pyxicephalus adspersus. Next base: position 35,852,787 of record NC_092859.1, read on the forward strand.
TCTCCCCAGAATTTTGTTTTTAGGCTAAGTGGAAAGTAGCTGTAGGTGGGAAGTGGCCCCTGTATTGTGACCCAACTTTTCTGTAAACACCCAAAACCAGCCGGGTAGTTACTAAATAGTTTCAAGGGCTGGGGAGAACATTACTGTTAGGTTTTTAAATGTATAGCTACAATTTAGAGCCCTTCTACACCTTTGCATTAGGAAAGTAATTAGTTTTTCTTTAATGCATGTGCAATTGTTTTACAAAAAATTAATGGAAGAGCTGTCCCCCCACACAGGGGTCTTTGGTCAAAGACCAGATGCATTAAACTGGGTTAGCAGATGTTTAATTCTTGTAGGTTCATTGGAAATATGAACATTTGACTTGAATAATGCCACAGTTAAAGTGCATTTTGCATTTCTAGTGCATCTTTTAATTATTATTATTATTATTATTAAACAGGATTTATATAGCGCCAACATATTACGCAGCGCTGTACATTAAATAGGGATTGCAAATGACATGCTTCCATGTGTTGTTTTTGACTGTAACATAACATTCATTTTTATCTAACCACACCAACATCAAAAAATGCATATTCCTATCAAGTAATTCAACACACCGATGTGAACAGTTCTCCAGACTAATGGTAAAAAATCCTGACTGGGGTTTTTACCTGCTCTAGTGTATCCAAACATTAAAAATAATAAATATATTTTGCAAGCAATAGGTTTTTAAACATCCCCACAACTCCAGAACTAAACTGAATTTCGACTTGGTAGACATTTTAGTTGGTTATACTTCAGAGAGAGTGGTTTATGACAACTCAGTGATTCTGTACTGTAATAGGGACTGTGACAGGGAGATCTGCAAATTGAACCCTCACTTATTTCAAATTACTCATTGTTTTGTAATTAAGTTGGTAAAAAATTGTGGTAAGACTGGTTAAGTGACGCCTGGATTAACACCTGAAAATCATTTGTTCAGATAATTGGCGGATGGGCAGGTGAGTCATGTTAGAGAAAGATAAACCAGCCAGAGTCAGACGGCAACAATGGTCTTTTGGTTATAGAACATATTTGTTTGCTATTAGTAATATTGGCCTTGCAGTTCCGGGTACTTAGTGGCCATGACATTACTCCAAGGGAAGACACAAAGTGTAATATGATGAGAGAAGAGGTGATCACTAAGAGTTCCCAGCATGCTCAAGAATCTCTGTAACCAACTGTATTATCAGAAAAGGAACAGTTCCTTTAACAACTACATATGTTCAGCACCCAGAAATCATTACAAGAATGAGTCCCCTTGGTTTTGCATCTGCTGACATGCTAAATGGGAAATGTATCTGGAGACATGAGAATGTTCCCCATTTGCAGGGTGTTTATGGTCAGAATAAAGTATGTTCCTTTGTATGTAGTCATGCCATTATGCCCTCTGTAGGAGCTTGCTTTGGGAAACAATTGATCAGTGAATTTTCCCCAGCATGGACTTTTTGCTTCTCAGCACCTGAAAAGCCCTGCCAGTATACCATATGTAATAGAGATAGTGAGAGGCATTTGTAGTTCCAAGTAGTGGCGAATGAAAACACATAACAGTGCAGTTATTAAGCTTTGGCCCTCCAAAAGTAAAAAAGGAAAAAAAACTTCCAGAAATTAGAGATAATTTAGGAAATTTAAATATGCTTTAGGTTCACCCAAAACCTATATTCCCACCAAAGTGAATGTTTATTACTAGTATTTTGTCCTCTCTTTCATTCCCCCTTTTTTACACAGGTATTTTAAAAACAGACCAGACCAGTAAGTACATGTATATTAGTATTTGGTAGATGCTAGAGCAGAAATTTTGTGCTCCTGAGGAACCCTTAAAATAATTTTCAGGTCTCAGGGAACCTCTGCTAAATCAGAGATTTTCAGAGAGGAAAGAATGCCCCCCTTACAGCAACGGTTCAACGACACCTTTTTAGACACCTAAAAATATCAATGAGTCATGCAGCTGGTTCTTCCAGGTGGTGTTGGCCCCAGAACCATGCGAGCATCATCAAATGGAAGGTCGATCAACAACAGTTCAAAGAACCCTTAGCCACCTCTGGAGGAATCCTAATTGAGAATGGCTATGCTCAAAAGCTAAACCACTAACAGTTTCATCCATTCCTTGAAGACCTTCATTGATGAGACCTTCACAACTGCCACGACCATTATCAGGGGCTTCCGCTGGCCCTGCTAGATTTGTTTATAAAGAACAATGTATTAGGGGCATGTACAACATGCAATAATGAACAGGAGCAAAAAATACTCAGAAAGGCGAAATCTCATATTCAAACCTTTACCAAGTCTTTAAAATGTTTTAACATTGAAATTAAAATCCCTAAAGATCCGAACAAAGCCAGCCAGTCTCTGGCTTTTAGCACCCACACATGCGCAAACTGCATAGGATATATATCCTGCTAACAAAAAAAACTTTGGTATAAGTACTATTTTATCTATATGTACTTTCACCAAGACACATATCTAAGAGGAAGTGAAAAACCATACACTTAAAAATAAATAGAAAGACCGGTTTTAGAGTTCTAATTTCTTTTATATTTCTATGTAGACATTATTTTCTTAGTGGGATATCGGCCTTTGAAGTGTATACTTTTTTTTAGTGCTTTTCGGTCATAAAAATAGCATCCCATAGGGCTGGATTCAGACGGGTGCATTGTGTGATTTACAGTAACATGCGGGTTTATGTTTGTTGTGTTGTGTTATCATTTATTCTAAATTGCACCCAGTGAGAATGCACAGAGGTGAATCATGTGCTGTATTGAAATGTTGAAAGCCCATAAAACATAAATGGGCAGCATTACAGCGGTTCAAATTTTATATTTCTGTTCATGCAGTTTAGAGTTTCATATAGCTCTCTTAGTAAAGCCCGCTTTACAAATTTAGGATTCCTGCAGCAAATAATGAATAAAGGTCTTCTTCTGTCCCTACTATCAGTGAAAGTGATGAGCTCTTCTCTCCATATCCACAACTTATTGGCTACTACTTAGTCTTGATTGGCTTCTGCTTTATATATCAGCTAACTGTTGTCTATTTTGCTGCAGCCAAAATGATAGACCTGCTTGTTTTGAAGCAGACTGAAACGTGGAATCTTCTGTATGGGTCTTTGAGTAACTGGGTTGTTTTAGGCAGGTGAAATGTTGCTGGAGACTTTGTATACATATTCAGTAACACATACAAGTAGAGATAATGTTCTATTCCATACAAACAGATTAAACACAAAGGTAATGTGACACAAGCTCCTTAATCTAAGGGGTCATATCTGACAAATATAGGTTGGTGTGTGCAATTTTTTGGGAAGCATCCAACTGTGACCTTGTTCTAGACCTATTCTAGACTTATTTTTGATGACTTCACTAGTTGCAATTAAAGTTCTAAAACCCATAATAAAATCTTTAGCATTGCATGAAATCCCAGTAAAACATATGGTAATAAATATAACCACAAAGTAAAAAAACAATACAGAAAAAAAAACATTTTAATGAGAACAAGTTCAGAACTAGACTTTGAAAATCCTACATTTTTCTTCTTTACAAAAATAGTGCAGCTATACATTTTCTTGGATCTGTTCAAATTTTACTTGCAGTTTATCAGTACTTTCTTTAAGATCTTCTAGAGACTCTCTAACAACTTCCAAATCTTTGTCATGGGTCTCTATTTTCACGGAATATGCTATTAAACTGTCCACTGCTTCCCTCAACCTTACTAAGTCAGATTCCAGTTTTGAGATAGACGTTTTCAAGCCATCCTCATTAACTTGGGCAGATGTCCCAGCATTGCCTGGGTTACTCTTCCACTGCTCAAAGTCATACTTTAAGTCTTCAATCTGTTGTTTATGACCTTCAAGAACATTAGTGACCTCCACTTGTAATTTCTCAACATCAGGGGTGGCATTTGGTAGGTCACCGACAGCAGATCTCAGCTCTTGGAACTGTTGGGATAAAGCGTGCTGAGCTTCTTTCAGAGCCGATAGGTCTCCAGTAACTTCAGTGCTTTCGGAGGTTCTGGAAGACAAATGCTTAAAGCCAGCAAAATCTTCTTCAACAATATTCAGTCTCCTGCTGTATTCTTCAAAACTGCTTGCCAAAGATTCCAAAGTAGACTTTTCAGAATTAAAAGCCTCAACTGCACTTTCAAGAGGTGTCAACCTCTGCCTAATACTATCGGTATTTGTTTCAATTTCCTTAAGCAAATCATTATTTGTAGAAACATAGTTAGTTTTAATCTCTGCAACAGAAGATGAAAGTTGTTCAATATCTTTAACAACTCTGTCAATCTCCTCCGTTAGGCTGGATTTATCATCTTCTGACAACTTTTCTTTCAGCTCCCCTATTGTGGCTATGTGTTCCTCAACATCTCTTTTTAGAAGGTCTTGCTGACTTTTTAGCACTTCAATTTCATTACTATTGGTGGTAACAGTATCAACATTGATGGCATTGTTCATTAGCCAGTCAATAGATTCTTCCTTGGACTTAAATGAAACTTGTAACTCTGAGAAAAGTTCTTTTAACCTCTGGAGTTCACCAGTGATTGAACTGACATCTCCCAAAGAAGCTATTGTAGCCTTCACACTGCTAATCTCTTCCTGGCTTGACCTTTGCACGTCAGTAAGTTCAACTATGTCCTCGTTTATTGATTTATTTAATTCAGTGAACTTTTCCTTCATGGTTTTGTCAAAGAGGTCCAGATCTCTTTCCCCTTGGTCCTTTACATCTTGAATGACGTTTGACAGGTCTTTCTGAAGCTTTTTAAGAATAATACCAACCACATCAAGCTCCTTTTCGCTGTTTTTGATGGAACTATCATGTCTCAGTTGTTTTTCCTGAATGTCCTTGGAGATGAATTCAACTCTTCCAACGGTTTTCTCAAGTATGTCCACCTATAATGAAAAACAGAAGTATGGTAATATACATTTAGCAGGGAACAATTTTATTTTACCTGATGCTACAACATGAGATGGCTACCTATTCTACAGAACACTAGAAGGCTATGTCAAAAAATTTGTGAGCTTTAAAATATTAATAGGCATGACTGCTTACAAATAACTGGCTGTCATCTGCATACAGTCATTGGTCCTAAACATGGGGCCTATTTTATGAAACCTAAAACTGAATTCTGAATTCAAAAGTTAATACAAGGGCATCAGTCTCATCAGTATTTCTTTCGTCCACCTAAAGTCCGCAGGAGGCATTTTCACAAGTAGTCAGCTGTGTATCTAGCAACAAGCATGAAAGACAAAACCGGAAACTATTTTTAAACATGCCCCCCTCCCCCTGCCACAATTTTAGTTTCCTTTGTTGTTTCACTCTAATACATTTTGCAATCTGCAAATTTATATATACAGGCCCAATGACAGTCATTGGCCTACCTTTTTTTGATGAAATAGGGGGGGCGGAATGTTAAATACATAGCTGAAATACACATATGAAATGATCTGCCAAAAGACATCATAAAAAAGTGCCACCTCCAGTCTACTGATTGAACATAAATGGAGAAGAAGCAATGGACAAGTTATCATTCTGAAAAAAAAATTGATGCAAATTGTGCTGACTTGAAACACTGCCAATCAGATTCTATATTTGCAGAATTTTATTGGTTCAGTTTCAAGTCATTACAATTTGCATAAAAGTTACATTTTCTGCATTTCATTGACCACCTAAAGTTATGTGTGAAGAATGGTAGACCAAGTAAATTCCTGGGTTCTGCAAAAGTATCAAAGTTTAGTCCAGAACAATGGGTGCTGGTATTTAATAAGTGAGTGCCACTAATGGCATTGGCACCAACAAAAGAATAGACTGAAAAATACCCAAATCCAGTATTTGTAGTTACAAATTCTTACAGAGTACATATGAAGCGTACTGTGCCATTAGACTAATAAATAGATGCTTCAATGCTCTGCAGAATTCTGGCTCTGTTGTGCAGACTTTGAGCACCAGGAATGGATCATCAGTGACAAGGGGAGCGACTACAGAGAAAACAGCATTCCTGCCTATTGACAGTTTCAGAGACCCTGAATGATATTCATCAAAGCATTTGGGGATTTGTATACTGAGTCCTTTTACATCCTAACCTACATGGGTGCACCATGCACATGCCTATTAGCCCCTTTGTCACCAATAGCAAGCCAACCTGAATCAATGATGTGAAGAACATGCTGGAGGGAGTGCATGTACACAAGAAACAAAAGGCCATTGTGCTTCGGCTAATTAAACATCATTAAGTGGAGCCTTCCATGTTTCTGGCCTAAAAGGCCTCATTTTTTGTGTTTCACCTGCTACCTGGTAAATGCCTAACTAAAACTGCATAAATACGTTTTAATGACAATTGGGGTCTGGGGAGATATGGTAGACCACCGCAGTATAATTTTCTTCACCCTCCATCAGCACATAACCTATAGCCAGGTTTCAATTATATGGAAATGGTCTCTATAAGATGCTAATTGTGTAGAATAAAGTTTGGGGGGAATAGAAAAGTTTGGCTTCAAACCTCTCAAAAGCAAGATATTAAAATTGCCTGCGTAGCTTAATCCAGAACTCTCCAAAAGTTAATTAGAGTAAGAGTAACTTGTCTGCACAAGGAAGTAGACTTTCCGCACCCAGCTTCCTGTGTGATAAATCTAAATCAGCAGGGTGTCATCCTGACATTTGTATAACTTATTACATAACACAGAAGCAGCAGTAACACTGTGTGGCCTCATTTATATTTACAAGATACATAATATACATTGTATGTATTGGAATCCTGGAGGTGGGTGTATGTATGTTCCCATAAGTGACACTGACATCTGGTGTAGGCTGCACCAATGGAGCGTCAAGCTTTCATTCATTCCAGGCATTGGTGCATGTACAGAAATACATTACACATCCTGCCATCTACTTTAACTTTACGTAGGATCCAAAAATACATCTGAAAAAAATGTCTTTGCTAAAAGGTTATGCAGAGCGGTGTCACTGATTGGGACATGGGAAAGAGGTGTAAATGGAGCAATATTCTGTGTACATAGGGGATGCAGCCAAAGCATGAAGGGACTTCTAATATTTTCCCAATGCTTATGGTGGCTTCTAATGACCTTGAATGGGGGTCACTGGGCTCCTCAGGGGCAGCACCTACCGATATGCACAAGCAATAATGGGGTGCAGTATGATGGCCTGAAAATGGTATTATATTAACCCTTTCATAAATATTAAAGGTCTCTATGTATATGTAGGAAATACATTTAGGCTACATTTAATTTTTCTATGGATGCAGGAGAGCATTCATCCATTACCTTATGTTCAGCCACCATGTCTCTATTGCTCTTGGGCAGCCACTGGAGTATATGGCTGTATATAGTCCAAATGAGCATTTATCATTCTGTTCTTCATGTAGAAATAAAAATGACTATTTGTGATGCATAACCCTATATACTGGGATAGATTTTCCTACGCCTATATTCAAGACAAGGACAAGTGTGTAGAGGGCACAGTGCAACCCAACTTACTGGCCATATCCCTTTGTTCCCAATGAGAATCATCACCCCAATGCCGATTTTTGGTTTCTGATGTCTGGCTTGGCTACCAATATTGTGCCTGACCTGGTACTGATCAATTTGCCATCAGCAACAGGTTTCAGGCAAGAGTCGATTCGGTAACACAATAAATGGATCCCAAGCTGACCATACAGGTTACACTCTACGTGCAATCTCCATTGTGATCAGCAAACCATACAAGGTCAGGGCCTACCAATAAAAATGCAATATGACGGGCCCTGCCACTTTATAGTTCCTGGAAGAACTAAAGTAGTACAACTAGATTGTATATGATCAGTTTCAGCCTAAATGATCTTCTTCCAAACCATTGATAAAAAGTTTTATGTGATACCCAATTTGTACAAACTTTGGGCATTTTTTAAAGAGTCACATAAGTTAAAAAAAAAAACTCAAAATATTTGAAATCTCTCAACCTAATATCAATATTACAGTAGTCATTCTAATTCCTCAATAGATTGATACATAAAACTTTTTTTTAGGTTTTGGAAGGGAAGGGTTTTTTGGTTTACAGTAGGAAGGGTCAACTCCCCCATCAGGTTATTTCTTGCTCTCCGTGTCCTGCTTAGGAGATTTCCCCAACTTCTTGTATTGCAGACAGCAAGACGTGGGAGAGTTTCCCCAAAGTGTGGGGAATTTCAATTTTGCAGATTCACTGTCCCCCCTATAGCTTTTGTTCTGGTGATAGTGGTAAGACGTAGGATTACCCTCCAGATCTGGGGATGATTCTCCCCAGTGGGGACAGAATAGAAACCCGGCAGAAGGTCTCACCCTTTTCTGACTATCCAAAAAGTATAAAAAAAAAGTTTTTCCCATTTATACAATGAATGGGTCACACATAACATGTGCACTTTAATGCATTCTTATATATTGTGGTGCACAGCATTAGGCAGCCTATTAATTTGTCATGAAAAATAGGTCTCACTCTATTAAAAAAAAAAACAGGTGCAAAAAACCCAATGGATTGCAGTGTTAACAATCCAAAAATGTGAATTAAGAAAAAAATGGAGCAATGAAGAGCCTCAATATTGCTTCTATACATTGCACCGTATTAATAACCTGTTCCATCTCAGTATTTGTATGTTGCAGTATAAGAAATCACGCCTGCTGCACTTTTAGGATTGCGTTGCTGCATAACGCACTACAATGCAATATCAAGACGCATTTGGGGTGCAATCGTGAATGAATGGCAACCCAACGCAGATTTTATGCGCTGCTCTGCGTTTCAAGGCAGTTAACGCAACACTCCATTATAAATAACCCTCAATAATAATCCCAATACAATTACCTGTTTCTGCAGGCTGTTGACTGTCACTGCAAGTTCCCCTTTCTGCTCTGATAAATGGATTAATTTGCTGTTGATGTGGGAGACTTCTTCCAGAAGGGTATAGAGCAGCCATCCTATGCAGGCGGTCCCAGCGATCAGCAGCACCCCGACAACAATAGAACAAAGTTTCTGCAGCAGCCCGGCGTTTGCTGGCGCTGATGCCGCTTTACCCTGCTTGTGGTTTTTCTTTGCCACGTCATTGCCTGCTTGAGTCGGGGGTTGATTTTCGGCTGAATTGGCTTTATTTCTATGTCTTGCACTGGTCATGGTGATGGCAGGCCAGGGCTCTGATGAGCTGGGGATGTGAACTGGAAGAAAGGAGGGTTGGAAGAACCTTGCCGAGCGATGACGCGCTGCTGCAGCTCCCAAAGAGTTAGAAGAAGTTTAGAGGAGTGCAGGAAAAGTTGTGATCCCCCTCCTCCTCCAGCTCACACCCAGCCTGGCCCCTCCTGTCCATGGATGGGGAGACTGCCACGCATACACTCCCTCCATGAAATCTGGATGACTGGCCAGCAATAGGTGTGTGCTGAGCTGCAAAAATGCTGCTGAACTACTACTCCCAGCATGTTTGTCCATTAAAGTACATGTAAAAAAAATATCACTGCTGATCAATTCTGATCTCCTGTAGATACTTTGTAACCACTTTATCAACTCCAGCGCTGGCTTTTCCCAGTCTGGGTTTGCTAATGGGACCATGTGTGTGAATTCAGCTGCTTGTAGTCCACACTATGGGAGACGATGACTGCAGTGCCTAGACAAGGACCAAAATGGTAGGCATATATGAAAACATTTAAATTGGTGTTCAAAATGGCACATCCTAAAGTGGAACTAAACCTAAAAATATAAAAACTGTGATCAGGCAGATTATTGCAGAAGGAACAGGCGATGTCCCTCCTGCAGCAAAACAAACTTACCCTCTTGCGAACAATCTTTTCTTGAATGCAAACACAGCTTGGCGTATGTTCCAAGCATAGATGTGCACATGTGCATCTTATCATTCTGGCTTGGCCAATCAAGATGGTCAAAGATCTTGAACCTGGAAGAGGGCCAGGTGAAGATTTCCATACCAAGAAAGGAGTAAAGCTACATACACACATCCAACGGTTCTCACCCGATAATCGTCGAGAATCGTCTCGGAGCCGTTATCAGACGAGAATCTGAAGTGAAAGATCCTTTCCAATGACTATTGCACATGTGTAGGTGGCTTAAGGAGGAGCACACAGGCGATTATTAACATTGGCATTTTTGGCTGGCAAATAATCCTGGAAGCCTAGCTGTTAAGAGTAGGTTTCCAGGAGCTTTTAAAAGCCACATTTTGTGACATTTAATTTGTTAGGTTTGGATTTCCATATCTATAAATACTTGGTGTAAATGTATACAATTAATAATAACATTACACATCAGTCTCCAGGCTTCCTTAGTTTTGGCAGATGTCTATAACTTTGCTCAGTAACCCATGGACAGAAGATGTGGACTTAGCTGATTGGATGGTACAGGGTTTCTATAGGGAGTCTCCAATAAAACAATCACTTCCCCCATTCACAGAGGTGAATGTTTGAGCACTGATTCACACCTACGTGTTAATCCCGCACCAAGTGGGGGCTGCCAGTAACCCAATTAATTGTGTGTAAATGTATTACAATGCATGTGAATAGGAATGTCAGAATGTGCTTTTGAAAACACTACACTGGTAAAGCATAGGGATGAACTTCACTAAAGGAAATCTAGATTGAAGGGGGTATGGAGCGTATTGTTAAATATTGTCTTCTGTCCTCCCAGCATTAGTTTTCAAAATCTCCCCCTGCATTGGTGACTGTGGCATTTAATAACCCCCCCCCCCCAGCATTGGGGTGAGAGGTCCCTAAAATTTAATAAATTAATCAATGTTGGCACAATGAAAATACTGACATATATATATGCCCCTGACATATTCCTAACTGTTAACAACACTGTTATTCGACCCTCCCCTTAGGCATGTTGTCTTGGTGTCACCTTTGATTCTGCCCACTCATTTACCCCCCATATTCAGAACATTTCCAGGTCCTGCCACTTTCACCTACGCAACATTTCCAAAATCCTCCCCTACCTGTCCCCTGAGACCACCAAACTCCTTGTACACGCTCCTATCATCTCTCGTTTGGACTACTGTAACCTCCACCTCTCAGGTATTCCCATAACCCGACTCTCTCCTACAATTTATTATGAATGCTGCAGCCAGACTCATTCATCCTTCCCACCGCTCCTCTTCCACTGCGACTCTTTGTAGTTCTCTTTATTGTCTTCCATTTCACCTTAGAATCAAATTCAAGCTCCTGTGCTTTGCCTTCAAATCCCTCCATAGTTATTGTCCCACTGACATTTCCACCCTGGTAAAAAAAAATACTCCCCCAGCCGATCTCTCCGCTGCTTCGATGACCTACTACTGATTTCCTCACTCATAACCTCATCACATGCACGGATACAAGACTTCTCTAGAGCTGCCCCAACTCTCTGGAATGGTCTTCCTCGTCCTATTCGGCTTGCTCCTACCTTCTGCTCATTTAAAAGAGCACTCAAAAGCCATCTTCTTCTGCCTTTTGAAACCATCACTACTTCCCACCACTACATAGCTTCCCTCCTATTGTGTGTTACTTCCCCCACCTCCTAGATTGTAAGCTTTTCAGGGCAGGGACCTCCCTTCCTTTGTCACTGTATTTGCAAACCCTATTTAATGTACAATGATGCATAATATGTTGGCGCTATATAAATCCTGTTAATTAATAATAATAATAATAATAATAAAAATAATAATAAATACTATGTGGCAGGAGATCATTACCCCTGACGATTTTTCAATAAAGCCGCAGCTGGGATGACATATCCTGGACTCAGGGGATGCCAGGAATCCTGGGACAGTTCCTTGGGATCTATTTAGGAAGTATGTTCAGCTTCAGTTTAGAATGCGGACTTTCAGTTTAGAGAAGCTGGTTTCAGAAAGGTGTAAATTCTAGCTTCTCATTTCCTGTATTAATAAAAACAAAAGAAAAGAAAAACACAAAAGTACTGCTCCACCTCTGTAAGATCAAATACTGATCAGGGCCACCAGCCCACAGACTGAATAATACCCTACATCCAACCATCCGTCCTTTATGACTATCATGGACAGTTTCCCTGGACCAATGTTATTGCCCACAGTGTAATGCAATATATAGAATGGTGGTCACCTACCTCAATATAATCACCATTCTTTGCAGCATTATAGACTGCCCCTGGAATTGGGCTTTGAAGTAACAGCATCCAACCCTAAAGCACCTATACCAATGGCCCCATTTTCAAACCTGAATTAACCCACCCTCCAGCTTCAAAGGTGTATACCAAGATTGGACAGCCATAGCTATGCTGTTTGTTTATATCAAGCACTGTCTCATATGGGACTGAATTCTGAGAATTCAGAACCGATCCTATAGAAGTCCATAGGGCCGCAATATGCAGATGCAACCAGCTAGTGCTGAATGTAAAGCTTAGGTCAGAGGCCAAATGGGATAACCATAACCAACTTAGGCAAAGTCACAGGCCAAACTTGAAACTGAAATAGCACAGCTACTACAATTCTCTGTGTTAAGAAAACAGTCCAATGCGGGGCTTAATTTTATAAGTGGCTGGAACTCCCTCTTCATTTAAAAAGCACCGCTACTACAAATCCCTGCGTCTATAAAACAGTCCAATGCGGGGCCACGGATAGGCAGCGAGCCCGCTGTTCTAAAGACGTGAGAGATGCCAGGTATTGAATTAGCGGCGCTATTTCAATGCAGCAGCGGGCCAGCTGCAATTCATATTAAGGATTCTTTGGGAGCCAAAAAAAAGAGTTTGACACCCCTGATCTAATATATTCAAATCACTAATAGGAATTTTCTTCACAATCCAGTTTGAATTTTGCAGTACAAATTGCCTGTATGCAGACAGATTTTTATGTTTATAAAAGCAGTAGACATCTTTTATAATTCTGGGGTTTAGCTTGGTGTGTGGGACAGGTAAAGGCAGAGATGAAAGTGTGGTCCAAGACCAGCTTTAAAGCAGAATTAAGGTTGAAAAATTAAAAATTGTGTGCATGCAGGAAACAAAGGTGATAAGAGGACCGGGTGAAGGTGCAGGCATCCACAAACAGGTATGTTTATTTTAAAGGACATCAGCTTTTCCTTCTGCAATAAAGGACACAACTTCTCGGGATTTTCTGTTTTACCTTAGGTTCTGCTTTAAAGATCTTGGACCACACTCTTAACTCTCACCCTACCTCTCTCTATCAAACCCCCAGAAATAAAAAAAAAAAAAGATGTCTGTATAGTTTATGTAAAGTTATGTCACTGAGTTCTCAGATAAGCTTTAACATTGTAGTTTTATTCATATCTTTTAATAGTTTTTATCTGCAGCTTACAATAATTATACCAAGTGATTTGCTATAAAGGTCCTTGTTCAAGCACTTGCTTTTATAGAGTGACAACACTCTTTCATTATCTCCCAATTGGGTTCCTGTGTTGTCACCCTGTCAAGTGGGTTTTTCATAGAGATTACATGTTGCACAGGCATTGTTTGCTATTGTCACTATATGAGAAAAGCCCTGAGAAAGGCCATGTAGCCATAACTGGATTGCTTGTATACTGGCTGCAAAAAGCAGCACTAATATTAGCTGGTGTAGTTCTCAATTGTTCCAGTAGGTGTTGCTGTGTTTGTTTTCATTCACAACAAATTACACTTGTATTCTAGTAAATGAAAATGAATACAGCATCACTTAATATCTATTTAATACCTTTTAAGTACATTCACCTGTGTTTTCACAGACTAATAATGCAATCACAAATTGTTTATAAGCATAATAATTATGTTTTTTGGGTCTGATTTAATAAAGCTCTCCAAGGCTGGATAGGATACACTTTCATCAATAAACCTGGGTGATCAAGCAAACCTGGAATGGATTTCTTAAAAGTAATTTGCTATTTGTTAGCAAATGTTTTCAATCCTGTACCAAATCCACTCCAGGTTTGCTGGATCACCCAGCTTCACTGATTAAAGTGTATCCACTCCAGCCCTGGGGAGCTTTATTAAATCAGAATGTGATTTGTACCAAATGTCATATTCACAGCTCTATGCCTATAAATGTCATATAGTTAGGGTTTACCTCTTCATGTAAGCGTGCCATCTGACGCACACACAATATAAATATGCAGGAACAAAGCCTAGGTAATTGTAGGTAACAACACAACCTGATGAAGTTAATATTTAAAAGCTATAGATAAAAGGACAGGAGGTGAAAAAAGACAAATACGTGAGAAAAAAATTAGATATGGGTGGTGAAGGTGGGTAGGATGATTTAGGTAAAATGAGTAAACAATAAAAATGTGAGTGACAGTTGCTACAATTTTATGACACTTTCAGACACGTGTGCCAGCTAATATTTACAATATCACTTTTGACTATTTTAGGGACTGTTCATTGTTCTGATCTCAGCTCCAGAAATCTCCATATTTGTTGAATATAAGAGATTTTTATTGTGTGGAATTTAAACCCTGGGTTGCCAGGCCAAGACCCCATTTGTTGCACTTCTCGTATGTTCTCAGTCACTGCTGTCAGTAACAGGGCACACTTTCCACTATATCACAGTTTATTTTTTTATGCTGGCAATTGATCGAAATTCTTTCCTGATTTGCCTTTCCCTTGCTTGCTTCTGAGACCTGAATCCTCCAGGAATTGGCCACCTGAATATTTCATCTTCAAGAGGTTGAAGAGAGGATTGGATAATGCTGTAGATGAAATAGATCTGCCCTTCAAGTGTTGCATTGAGTGGCAGGAAAGATCATAACATTTCTGTGTGGCATCCATGCTGTACCGGAGTCATTGGAAGTAAAGACTAAAGCTACATACACACTTCCAATTATTATCGTTGGAAAACGAACGACGAACGTTCATGCACGATATATATGAACGATCGTATAGCACCGATCCTGCACATAGAGTTAACGACACGATCGTTCATAGACATTGTACACACAATAGATACGATCGTTTGAGCGACAGAGGAACTATGTGCACGACAGTAAAGTGAACGGACGTTCGTTCATCACGCATGCTCTGACCATGGACGATCAACGAACGACCGTACACACGAACGATGCTCAACGATCGTCGTCCAATCCGATCCGTCAGTCCGGTCGTTCGTTTCCAGCGACTTTCCTCGTTCGTCGGCGTCGTTGGTTACTTTTTTACCAACGATTTTTTGCCCAATCGATCGTTCGTCGTTCGATTGGAACGATAAAAATTGGAAGTGTGTACGCACCTTAAAGGATTAAATGATTTATAAGATAACATGCACTAAGTATATAGGGTCCTATTATATCTGTGCATTGTGTCGACATGTGGTAATGCATCTAAAATGCCCTGATGTGTTTCAGCATTAAATACAAATCAATTCATTTAAAAAGGTTGTCTTAATGAGCACATGGTAATGTATGACATACACATGCATTATTGCACCACACAAATCTAGGGGTCTATTCAGGTTAAAACATTCAGGTTACTGTATTAGGGCACCCCATTCATTTAAATAGGATGCGTAATGCCTTACATTGATCCACAAACTGGATTGGATATGCCCTGTGGTGCAGCACAATGTACAATGAACATACATTGGGATGCCAATATAATTGAATGGCTCCACGTGGCACATTCACTAAATATATTCCTGGTGTATTAAAACAAAAATGTGCTCTCTATGTAGAAGCAGTGGCCTCTCTGCAGAACCTGGAAACTTCCACTGCTAAGTCGGAGCTAGAGTTTGAATATGTATTTCTGGGGTTCTTTTTTTTTCCAGTCTGTGACCCAGAGTGGACACTGCAGGACAATTTACTGGCTTCTCGTGCTGCTTCTCCTTCTCTTAGTCTGAGCTGTGTCTTTGACCTTCTGCTGCTTTTATGAGGAAGCTTTTAGTAATACAGAAGAAACTCCTAAATAAAATATCTATAACTGTGTTCTCCTGTGTAAAAGCCCAGCTATTCCCAGCATATACAGAGCACTTGTTCAGTACTTCGCTGGAACCATCATCCCTAATTGAGGCAGACATAGAACTGGAATCTCATGAGTCACACCATGTCATCCTCTAATGTCATATTCTGAATATCATTCAACGTGAATAGGCCTGTGCATCATCATTAAGTGCTGAGGATGTTGGAAAGTTATCAGAAATACGTTGTCAGTGCTTAATTTTGTTTCCAACAGCCTCAGCCAGCCTACATTGAGAATTCATCTCTCCTGTGTATTGTTGCACTAACAAAGACTTGTTTATATTCACCCATCTGAGTATATAACTTCTGCCTACCTCCCTGAACTACTACCGGTATATTTGAATGGGAGGGCTTACTGCACATTTACATGGTGCATATCCTCATTTCATTGCCATATGGAGCACCTGCATTGTTTTTATGTCACTTTGAAGTTCTGAATGATAATAAACCTAATTGCTTACACTAGAATGGGTGATATGTGCTCCTGACTGGACCCCTCCACCATAATCCTTCCACTCTCTATATACCTACCTCCAATCCCTAATTAGCACTTTTAATCCATTTCCTCTAAGCTCTTCTGACACTCTTCTTGCAGACACAATCTGCCACCATAGTGCCTGTTATTCCCCTAGGAGGGGATCATTGCATCACCCTTCTAAACATCATCCAATTTCACAGAAAAACATGACACCAATAAACCTCTATATGACCTTATAGCCTATCTGTATTGCACTGTGGAGGAATATCAGTTTTTGTCTTTGCATTTCTTTCTGTAAATCAGTGCTTCTGAAAAATACAATTCCTAATAAACATTTATTATGTAAAAAATAAAGCCACAGCCTTACATTAGGTGGCTCCATTAGTTTATTTTCTTTTGTTTTTTTGTCACCTTATTTTCACCAATACCACAATTCCTATTTTAGGTGACAACACACATTAACCAGATAATGTATAGAAAGTAGCTTGTTACCCAAGGACACCTTCCCTTCTAGCATGGTAAGATCAGTAAGCTCAGTGACCACATATACAAAAAAAACCCCTTAATGGTACAAGTTATGGTTTTCAGTATACATATCATTAAGGAGTAATAATGAGTCTTTATATCAGAAAGTATTCAGTTTACTAATTCCAAGCCTCTCTTGCAACTTCTGTCCTACTTTGCAGATTCTTGGCTATCACTCCCACTGGAACAAAAAAATCTGTGCCATCTGCTATCAGCTATGCCAATTGTCCCGAATCTGTCACAGGAAATGGCCCTGATTTAAATTTGGCTGCTTGGAATCTCTTCTTTTGTAATGCATCTTGGCTGCTGTTCATATTCTGTGGACATGAGTTTCATTTAACAATATATAGATCAGTCAAAAGTGAAAAAGTAAAGCTCTATCTAAAATGAATTTTGTTTTCTAAAGGGTAAGAATTGCTTATTGTTATGGTGATTTTTTTTTTCTACCCCAATGACACTCAGGACAGGTGTGGTGGGTTAGTTCTGAGCACTGATGTGGTGGGGTACGTGGTCCTCTTTGGGTTCAGCCAGAAGTTCACCCACCTTGGACCTCCTCTGCAAAGCTACAGATCGTGTTGCCAAAACTTTGCTGCACCCTCCTAGCGGTAAGGCTGCTACCATGTGCAGATCCAGAGTGTTGCAGGATGGATGCAAGCTCCTCAAAGTACTGTCCTAGCAGTAGGCTAAGCCTTGGAGGGCCAGGGCTAAGAAAGTGTTTAGTGTGGGGGACAATTTTTGCTAGGAGAGCAACCTGCACTAATATGAATTCTGTAACTTTTCCAGAATTCTGGAACTTTTTTATTACATTTTTTTTTACTGGAATAATTACTATGCATAAAAATCACTAGCGTTATTACATTACTACATTACCCAATTTCAACCCCAACTTGATCACTGACTTCTTTCTATATAGAGCAGTGTTTCTCAACCAGGGTACCTCCAGGGTGACATTCTTCTCACTAAACAACAATAAAGAAGTCATTCTTCCTACTGACACTACACTAATGTATTGTGAGCTGTGGATATAATAAACATAGTAGGGGTTCTCTAAGGATCTGCAAGGTATTTCAAAGGGTTACCTTGTGTTATAAAGGTAAAAAAACACTGATATGGGCCATCATGACATTCAGGCTCTACTCTGGTTCCCCCTCCTCACCCTGCCCCTTTTACATTTCCTTTTACATGGCTTGTCTCTCCTACAATAAAATGCCTGCTTGTAATTTGTAAGTTTATTTCTACTTACAATCAGTCCTCCTCCTTTCTAATGAAGACATGATTAGTATAAAATAGAAAAACATCTATGGGGATAATAGGTGAGTTATTATACCTACCTTTACTGGTATTCTGTGCTCGGAGCGGTGGACGTGACATCACCAACCTCCCAAACAGATACTAGAGAATGCTAAGCAGTCTGAATATCTTGCAAGAAACACTTCTGCACTTAGCTGGAGCCTCATTTTACATAATTTGGGCTTCTCTGTATAAACTGGAATCTTGCTGGAAGAATGAAGTCACATTCACATCACATAAGCCCTGTAAGAAGAATCTGGAGTTAGGCTACGTACACACGGCAGATTTTTATCGCCCGATAATCGGCATCGGCCAATTATCGGGCGAAAATCTTCCGTGTGTACAGTCGGTGTCATCCATCGTCCGGACGTCCGACCTGCCGGATCCATGGACGATGGACGACAGCCGATCGTAATGAAAGGGAAGGGGAGAGCGCGCAGCAGGGTGCCGCTCCGTCGCTCTTCCCCTCCCCTCTCCATAGAGCATGAACGGTGCTGTATGTACAGCATGGTTCATGCATCTTGCAGCCCCTTGTCGTTGGAAAGGATCGTGAAAGATCCTTTCCAACGACAAAAATTGCAAGTGTGTACGCAGCTTTAGTGTGACTGTAATAAAAACCTGCGTCCGATAGTCCATTTATAAACTTTAGTATAATCTATATGTATAAACTGTAATATAGTCTATATGTATTAATTATAGCAGTGGTCACCAACCAGTGGTCCTTGAGTAAAATTTTGGTGGTACACAGAAAAATTTGGACATTATTTGCAATTGTTGTTTTATTAATAATAAAACAAAAATATTGTTCTAATAAATTCTTATATTCTGTATGACAATTTTAGCCTTTATATTGCACTAAATTACCAAACTGTTCTAGAGACCTAAAAACAAGGGAGGCGCAGTGTGACGTCAGGGTAGCCTTGTAGTTGTAAGAGGCAACCATTGCCGAGCTGTACACTTCAGTATTGTTTCCACCATTACAACAGTCACCCCACTCCGCCAATACCGATTCTCATTTGATTGATTTATTTTATTTGTTTATTTCTCAGATGCTTTTTTTTTTAGATAAGTATGACCCTAACTGTGTATTTTCTTTACCTGTTATATTTAATGGCATCATAAAGTTTGACTTTGATAACTATAATTTCTTGTTTGGTCTTAGATTGGAATGAAATAAACTCATAATGAGTGAGAAAAAGCAAACAAATATATAACAATAATATAACTTCACTTAACTGTGAGCTGATCAATGAATCAGAGCCTCCACAGTCCTCATCAGGCACCATTAGGAAGATCAATATTTTACAAATGTATTTATAAAATTAAAAAAATTCATGTTAATGCTCCGCAGGATTTCAAATGATAAATTTAGTGGTCCTTGAGGTCCGAAAGGTTGGTGACCGCTGGGCTATAGTATAGTCTTCAGTATATGTAGAAACTATAGTATAGTCTATATGTATAAACTGCACTGCAGCCACCAAGCTGGGTGGATATTTGGATGGTGATCAATCAAGATCACTGGTGCTTATAAGGTAGCAAGAAAAGCAAACATAGAAAATGTAGAATTCTCCATATCAGCATTTCTTGACCAGGATTCTTCCAGAGGTTACTAAGATTCCTTGAGCAACGTGAAATTTGAGAAATTGTGAGGTCAGTTTATTAGACACTAATGTTCTTTTTGACTAACTGTAAGGGTGACATTCTTCCCTATGACCAGCAATGTAAAAGACATTCTTTCCACTAACCACCAAATTATTATTCTGTGATCTATGAATATACAGTTAGGTCCATAAATATTTGGACAGAGACAACTTTTTTATAATTTTGGTTTTGTACCTTACCACAATGCCAAAAGACCTAGACGTCCACGGAAGACAACAGTGATTATTGATGGCAGAATAATTTCCATGGTGAATAGAAACCCCTTCACAACAGCCAACCAAGTGAACAACACTCTCCAGGAAGTAGACGTATCAATATCCAAGTCTACCATAAAGAGAAGACTGCATGAAAGTAAATACAGAGGGTGCACTGCAAGGTGCAAGCCACTCATAAGCCTTAAGAAGGCCTGGCAGAGCATTAAAAAGGAGGAAACCCAGCATCTGGTGATGTCCATGGGTTCAAGACTACAGGCTGTCATTGCCAGCAAAGGGTTTTCCACCAAGTATGAACATTTTATTTTCAGCTTTTTAATTTGTCCAACTACTTTTGAGCCCCTGAAATGAAGTGATTGTATAAAAAAAGGCTTTTTTAATGCAATCGTTTTGTTCAACCCACTGAACCCCGTTTCAGTCCAGTCACTGTTCAACCCCGTTTTGTCCAACCCAATTAAAGCTGAAAGTCTGCAGTTCAACTGCATCTGAGCTGTTTCATTTAAAATAAATTGTGGTAATGTACAGAACCAAAATTAGAAAAAAAAGCTGTCTCTGTCCAAATATTTATGGACTAACTGTAGTAACTATAAAAGACCTGAAAGTTACTTCAAGGGTTCCCTCATGTTAAAAGGTTTGAGAAGTCGGTTATATACATTTATATCTACTATTGATTATTGAATAATAATACAATACATTGCAGGTTTATGTATCTGTGGGTGCTGTGTGAATTCCCTGCACAGTGACGGGCTTTGCATTGGACATACCAGGCCCTGTACACTGAGATCTGCTGATAACCCACTCACAGATTCAAAGGTTCAAACCAAAATGTGACCATTACCACAAATGAGAGCCCATAAACCCCACAACTCAATAATATAGACCTCCCAATACTCTGCGGCTAATGAAGTCAGTGCTTCCACGGTACATCCGATAGGGTCCAATTACCTCACAGGGTGAATGTTTTATGTGGATAACATGCGTCAGCACATTTTTAGTGTTTTTTTCCTAACTTTTTGAGGTTTTTATACACTTTTCAGCGTGTCCTATTTCTTTTATTAGGATTGTGTCAGTGTGGATGAATGGGGTAAATTGCGCCGTCCCTGCGTCAGGACTGTGTTACGCCCTCATGAATAGAAATGGGTGAATTGAATGGACGTTTGGAGACACTTTCACACATTTATTAGTATTTGTGTGGTAAAATACGTTTTAATATTTAATAATATTTATGTCATTTTTTTGTTACACACTTATAGCTTGAAAGCTGTGCCAGGGACAAGCAAGTTGTGCAGCAGCCATGAAAGGGTTATCCTCCTCCTCCTCATGCTGCTGCCATTGTGCGGCCTCCGCCCTCCCACCATGAGTCACTCCGCACCGCCCCCTGCTGTCTGTCTCTAGGTGATGGTGCGGCTAAGATGGACGCTGTGTGATGGTGTGTGCTGCCTGTTCCCCCCGGACTCCGTGCCTCAGACCCCCCCTGTGTGTGACTATGGAGGGACAGGCAGAGCCCCTTGTCTAGATGAGGAACCCCCTAGGACTCTCCTCGTCCTCCTGCTCCTGTGCTGCTGATCCTTCCCTCCCCTTGCACCATGGCTGGGATTATCAAGAAGCAAATCCTGAAACATCTCTCCAGGTCTGTTTTCTGTCATTGTGATCCTTCATGCCAGCAGAAACCCCTAGCAACCAATCAGCAGTCCCCTCTCATTGCTCTGGCTGCTGTGTTCTCCTGTAAGGTCACATCTGGTTGGCTGCTGGGGTTGCTGCACTTTGCTCAGCCTTACCCTTGCTGCCTATAAATGGGGGTAGAAATGATTTATGGGGCAGCACACCCTTAAAGGAGGTATGGTGACCCCCTGAGGTGGCACAGGGCACAATGGGTGTGGGGGTATGTGGTGGGGCTGAAGGGGTTTATTAGAAGGGGCATCTTGGTGGCAGGAGCAAAGTATGAAGATGTTTTACTCGCCTTGACGTGGGAGGGTGACGTGACCACAGGAAATGGCAATGGGCTTTGTAAACATGATGTCACGCTGTAGGGTCCAAGGGTGACATGTGTGACTGGCGGTGTCTGGTACTCCTATGGTCCCCTGTCACCGCCTATGCCAGAGGACTTCTCTCATCAGTTATTTCCATCCTCGCCCTTTTTTTAAGGAATTTACTACAGCCAGGCATGTTATTGGGAAGAGGCGGAGAGCAATGACAGCGATCCACAGATTAACCCCCAGCACCCTGTTCTGTCACTTAGAAGGTCAGAGCCAGCCTGCCAGCAAGGAACAGGTTAAGTGGCAGGATCTGGCGTGGCATCCTTACCCCCCAAACATTCAGCGAGGTGCCAATGGCCCCGTACTAGGGCTGGCATGACCCCATACACAGATTAGGACTCACTGTCTAGGAATGTCAACTTTGCCTGATCATCAGTTTGTGGAATTATAATAATAATAATCATGTTCTTGATGTTTGTACACTCCGGGCACGGGTCAGGTTTCTTGGGCTTGGCTGTGTTTCTATGTCGGCCAGATCTGTTTAAAAAACATGATGTCATTCAGGAGCGCTGTCTGCCCTCTGCTTACATAAACGCGCAAAGATTCGGCTTTTATTCCAGGGTGT
This sequence comes from Pyxicephalus adspersus, assembly GCF_032062135.1. NCBI lineage: Eukaryota > Metazoa > Chordata > Amphibia > Anura > Pyxicephalidae > Pyxicephalus > Pyxicephalus adspersus. The sequence goes on from NC_092859.1 coordinate 35,875,459, forward strand.
TGTACATGATAATGGACTCTGAAATATGGAGTTGGAAGATTCATCCCAAATGTTGGCTGATATAGGGGTAGCCATGCAGGCTCACCTTCGTGCCCATGAGCCATTTCTTTGTTACTCCTTTCAGCACAGCTTATGTCTGAATGTTACCCTTTAGCCAATGCCAGGTGTCTGTGTGCCAATGTTCTGGTACTGCCAGGTGTCTGTGTGCCACTGTTGTGATGCTGCCAGGCGCCTATAAGGCTCTTTCTGGGCAGGATCCCCCCCCCACCCCATTTTGGCTTGAGTCCCAACTTTACAGCACCCCCAGTGTTTTATGTGTCTTCTTCAGACTTAATGCCACCTGCCTGGCACACCTACTGAGCCCGTGAGATATCCTCATTGTGCTCACCTGGTGTGTGTGTGCTACCATTCTAACACCCTAATGTATATTTGTACTGTTTATCACCCTCCCCATCCACCTAGCACCCTTTTGGGACTTGGATGTGGTTCCATTTTGGCACGTCAAGTTACTTTTGAGTTATTTGTATTTGTTCCCCTTTCCTCCATCCCCCAGATAGCCTGTGTGCTGCCTTGCCAATAATGTGCAGGTGATAAATTGTTCCCTGTGCAGGTTCATCCAAGTGGTGACAGCAAGGCTGTGGAGAAGCTAACAATGGGGCGCTATCAGTTCTGGTCCTAAGCAGCCAATTCAGCTGAGCGTTTTTTGTTGGCATCCCTTGTGTGTTGCAATGTGCATTATTCACAATAGTTTTCCCAAGGCACCACAGCAATGTGTGTTTGGGGTCCTTTTACAACCCAACATCCTAACCATTGTACATGTTGCATTAATGCAGGTGTTTCCACTTAGGATCCATGTGTTAATACAACAAACTTTTGGGATCAGTCTCCTTCTCTATGTGACATGGAATCACTGTCATTGCGTTGGAGAATTGATTATACAATGTGTGCCCCACTGTTACAATCTCCATCTCCTTAATTCTCTGCTAGTAATGCTTTATCCTTCCAGTGATAATACATCGCCTCTTGTAATCATTCCTAATTATGGATTTGTCTGTTCTGGTTGTGTTTTTTATAGTTGTTAATAAAGGAGTTCTCCGCTCGGATTTTTTTTTCCTCCCTGTTTATCCTAAGAATCCATAAGGCTATCAAAAGGATTGCAGAATAAGATCTGTAGGTGTATGGTCAGCATTTCACAACAATGACAATTCACATTTTATCACAGGAGCAGAGCTTTACCTGGCTCATCACTGCTAAATAGGGAGAAGATTGACTATCGAGGAACAACATTTTAAGTCAGTGTACTCACACCTGGCAGATTTAAACAGACCATAACAATGTGTATGTAAGGATTCTATTTCAAAATATCTGGTAATTTGCTTGCCAAGTACCTGAGAGCGCACGGATACGGCTATTGCAGGTAGGTTTGGTATTTCCGAGTCATGTTTATAGATTACGGTGAATCACTTCCTAAGATACCACAAGCATGAATAATTGAGAGTCCATGAATTATACAGAGATTGCTCTAGATTCTCCTTTTTATACCCTGCCTTACTACTGCTGGATCCCTAGAATTTCCTTTCCATGTGACTTCAGCCAGGCCTGGCTATTGGCTGCTCAGGCAGTGAGGGTTTTATGGGGTACAGGGTGTGAGTACACATGTACCTCATACCTGGAAGTACAAGGAATTTGTAGGGGGATGGGGTTTGGGGAGAGTTCTGGGTAAGGTGCCGACGCAACAGGGCTCCTACTAGGGAGATTTTTAAAAAGATCCCCTTTAATGTATGCAGGTGCTGCATTCCAGATGTTATGCTATAGCTTGGTGTTCAATCTCTGGTTACCATATCGAAATCCATATGTGGCACCCTAGACTTGAAAGTTAAAAAAATGTCTAGGCAAAATTTTATACTTTTCCAAAATTGAAAGTGAGGTTGCACCAGACATGTGTTAAAGCTGAATTGTGGGGAGTATGAAATGTTACCGTGCAGTTGGGTTCCCTGCACCCTGTAAGAGTTAAGTGCTCACTGATGCCTAGCGTGAAAGTAAAAAGCACTTTTTTTTTTACTTTATTCCTTCTCCAGCAGCCAGTGCTCCCATATATTGGGTTGTGGTTGGGCCCTTGGCTAGCTCGCTCAAAATGTAGGACTCCTGGTTTTGCTTCATCAGAGCCTGTGACCAATGAAGCACCTTAGAGAAGATAAGGAACTGGTTGTACAAGAAGAGAGGGTCTGCAGCAGAAGAATGAGATGCTTTTTACTGGGACCCTGTGTAAAAACAAAAACTCTACTTTTGCATTGCAGGGAAGCCCCCCAATGAAGTGTGAATTTTTCACTCTCCCTGGAGTTGAGCTTTAGGGGTAGAATTTACGCTTCTTCTCAGTGCTGTCTTTTAAATGAGAAACCAGGGGTTAAATATCCAGTGGGGATACAGACATTAAAACCTGACAGGTGTAACTCCTTTCTACAAAAAAAATTATATATATATATATATATATATATATATATATATATATATATATAATATATAAAATCCAATCTTTATATATATCTTTATATGGTCTGCCAAAAAGTTCACATCTGTGTTGGTGTAAGGACGCATATTTGGATTGACACTGGAAACATGTTCAATAGTGCAATAGGAATCTGGTGTCAGAGACCAACCACAGTACAGTGCAGTGTTCTCCCCAGCCCCTTTTAGCTGTGCGCACCACCCGGCACTTTTTAGTAACCACCCGGCTGTTTTTATGTGGCTACTGAAGAGTTGGGTCACAATACAGGGGCTGCCACCCACCTACAATTTCCTCCTACCCAGGTTTTAGATTCCTAAAATCTTGGGTTAAGTTGACATAAGCTCAGATTCAGTATTTCATTTGAGATGACTTCTTTGTCCCCCATCTTTTTGTTTTTCCAGTGGAGAATGGGGATAGGGGAAAATCAATGAGCCTTCAGCATGTGTCACAGACTAAAAGTTGTGGGTACTGTTCAGTGATGGAAATGTTCTGACTAGCAGCTAAAAATCTAGAAAATTGTGGAAAATATTGGTGTATTGCCAGCCCTGGTGTGTGATGAGCCATTTGTCTGACATGTATGTCTGGGCAAAATAGATGATTTCTGCACACTTTCCCATGGGACTACAACAACCTCTCCTCTGTTACATAGGGAGGATTGTTTAGGATTTAAGTTCAGTGCATGAGGTTACAAGGACGATGGCATTCTGGCAAAATCCACAGATATTTTTCTGCGCTTTTAAAAAAGAAAACAAACCCAGCCATCCTATCTGAAGACCAGTAAATTTTAGGTTATGCCAAGACATTCTTGCAGACCCCAAGTCATAGGTCACTTGGCAAGTATAAGCTATGTGTGTTGGGTACATGAACAAGGTCTTCATGAATTATTTTTCTTTGTGTGTTCTTTTTATTACCTAGATAAGTGCATTTCATGGATCTTTGTGCTTCAACTTATAACATACAAAGTGATGTTTAACAGATTTCAGCTTAGATATTAAAAGCCAACTCTAAATAGAAGATCTGGTGAAATCTAGGCTTAGTCGACATGCCGACTGACCTTATTCTGTTTCCTCAGTGACACAGATTGCCTGTAAATTAGGAGACACATGAAGGACGAGGTCTTTGTGCGTCACAGCTACAAAGTAACCTTTCTCTAGGGCTCCATATAACCCTTATCTCGCTAAACTCTACGTACCAAGAACTGATTTTCACATCTACGTTTAGGCGAGTCTGACACCTTTAGTCTCTGTGCCTATTTGCAGTTTTATCTCAGATACATGTAATATCTTCAGATGGACTGTGAAACAGGATGTACAGGTTTTTAGAGGTAAAAGGGGAAATGGAATGTGTTTTCACCAATTGCATATTTCATATTTGTGAATCTGTGCGTTGCCTAGACAGGTTCACTTTAGTTGCCTAATTTGCAAGCAGTATATAAATATGTTCAGCCTATGGAAATAAAGAAAGTTAACCCGGGGTACCCCCTGATCTGAGGAGTGGAGATCACAGATGGCGAGGGCTTCACCTTGACCCCCTATGACAGAGTGAGATGCCTCAGTGTTTCTCAGTCAGTACATTGTCAGGAAAGTTGCATGCTCCCCATACCTGGAAGTACCAAAACATTTTCTTCTATCCTTGCAACAAAGTAGAGAAGGCGCAAAGGTGAGTATCAAAAGTTTTCCGGGATGCTCATAAAGTAAACCCACTACTATGACCTGCACGGGCAAGCAAGACTGATTTTTTTAGGCGGGCAGCACAGTGTCTCAGAGGTTAGCGCTCGGGCCTTTGCAGGGATGGTTCCCAGGTTGAATCTCGGCCAGGACAATCTGCATGGAGTTTGCAGGTTCTCCCTGTGTTTGCGTGGGTTCCCTCCAGGTGCTTGCATTCCAAAAACATGCAGTTAGGTTAATTGGCTTGCCCCCCAAAATTTATCTTAGACTGTAATAAAGACATATGACTATGGTAGCGATATTAGGATGGGAGGGCCAGCTAGTGACATGACTATGGTCTTTGTAAATCACTGCGTAATACGTTGTTGCTATAAAAATACTGTGTGTGCGTAGGCCTGCTCAATTAGGTTTCATGTAGAGGTCTGCACATTAGCTAATAGATGGTTCGCTTTCTCCTCTATACCTGTCTCTTTTTTCCATTCCTGCTCTCTTCCCCTCTTCTTTCTCTTTTTGCCTCATCTCTCTTTCAGCTTTTAAGGGCAGCATTTAGTAAAAATTGTCTCATCACTATATCTCCCAGACTTTCTATAAACACCTTCCTTTTTGTTCCCATAACCTGTGCTCTGCGGCTCTGCCTGCATCTGCATAGCCTTTTTACTCCATTGGATAGTCGGAGGCAACCATGAGAAAGCATACCCAAAAAATGAATGGGGACAGAGCATGCATGCTCGGTAAAAAGAGCAACCAACTCGGACTTGGAAAGGCTGAGCAGAGGCATAGAAAGCCATGAAATGAAGATCAGAAGATTGTGGGATCAGGAAGAAAGCTAAGTATTTTACCAGGTGGACTTCACTTCGGACATTGATGGTTACTGAAAGGACACCCTCACTAATAATAAAGTTGTTCTTCAAATGTGGAAGAATCTTTGAAAGATTTTGTATAAAAGTATCAGGCAGCTGTTTTGTAGAGCTTAGTTCCTTATGTTACTTTGTGTCTCATCAACAAGATCATGTAGAAATCCAAACCAGTCAGTGCGACAACAACTTGTTTACCCTCCTCTTGTAAATCAGAGTAATTTGAACTTTGGATTTATGTGAGGTTTACAGCTGGGTTTGTGATACCATCTGATCTCTGACCTTTAATAATACGAGGCACAGTCTGGTTATCTTACCCCACATGCATTGCAGTTTATATAATGCTTTGACATTTGTGGTTTCACCACAGTGGGGATTTCTATACTTGTTTCACAGAGGAATTAAGAATTAGTAGAGGAAGAGATTAATTGAGAGGATGGCTAAAAGTCACACACAACTGGAATTTACTGTATTTATAATAAAACAGCAATGAAAACCTATCCTGGCTTACCTTTTGATATTTGACCTATATAGTCTAATTTTCCTAAAGTTCATTTACTGACAACTTTTTCTTTAGAAAATGGAAGGTTTACACCCTATGTCAGGTTTTTGTCTCTGTCTGTGTTGCTCCGTTTAAATTTGTCAGTACCATTTTGCCAATGGAACAAGGTGAGGGGAAATGGCCCGATGGGGATTTTGGCCCTGATTTATTAAAGTTCTCCAAGGCCGGAGAAAATACACTTTCATCAGTGAAGCTGGGTAATCCAGCAAACCTGGATCGGATTTCCTAAAAGTCATTAGCTCTTTGTTAGCAAATGTTTTTAATTCTGGACCAAATCCATTCCAGGTTTGTTGGATCACCCAGCCTCACTGATAAAAGTGTATTCTCTCCAGCCTTGGAGAACTTTAATGAATCAGGGCCTTTGCCTCAATGTGCACAACCTTTCTTCCACTTCTTTTTTGGTCTCTGAGGTAGGAAGTAAAGGGAAATCTCTGCAGTGGGAAACCAACCTGAAAGTAGTTTTGAGCAGATTTAGATTCCAACTGGATGATCAAGTTTGTAAATTATTGAGGATCTTAAACAATTGCCATGTTTTCCATTACCTGTTTTTCCCCACATCTCAGTGCTACAGATCTTTTCAAGCCTGCTTCCAGCATTTGCTATTACATCAGCTGCATAGCGATGAGCATTGCTGTGCAACGTGTGTCAGTGTAGCCACGTGTAGTCTCAGCCAGGAGCAAATGTAAGAGAATGGGCGACAGTGCGTGACAGTTGCCAACCCATAACAAAAGGAGCGTGAATAAATCCCTTTATGGTAAGATCACGTGGAATGGCACCAGAATTAACCTTTACATTACACATTGCAACGCTCAGTTACACACCACTGTGCAATGTGCATTACCAAAATTACACCAGGTACTGAATGCAGTACATGGTAACGTGTGTTTAATAAACGCTTTGAAACTTGTCACATGCAGGAATAATCTTGAAAATAAAGAAGTTTCATACCAAAGGTCAAAATATTTACTACTTATGGCATCACCCAACCTAGGGCAGCCTTGCCCAAATATGCAAAGGTCCACTGATGTGGCTGCTCACACGCTTTGCTATCAAAAACAGGAATTGCCCTTATTGCTCTGATTCACTATTTTTTAATATTGACCCTTAAAGTGGAAAATGTTAGAAGAAAAAAGGCACAGTTTTTTGTAGAAAGTCTGAGTATGTATGTCTGTCTGTCTGTCTGTCATTTGCAACCCCGATCTGCAGAACCAGGCCTATGCAGAATGAAGCTGCTGGTAGTCCCTTAAACAGCGTTTTTCATGATATTTCACTTTACTCTAGAATGCAATAAATAACCTGTTTTACAGCTGTAGAGTAGATTTAGCTTCCAGAAAAGAAGAAATGAAAATCGCTGTGGTAATAAAAGCTCAGCAACAAATAAAACATGTTTTGGAGTTGTGAAGCTATTCCTTGTCGTTGTTATGATTGTTTCTGAGATTCTATGATTATTTTACTGTAAGTGTAAATTGTAGTGTACTGTAAGTGGCTCTAATGAGATTGCCTTTATCCCAATACAACACAGACGTGTAAAAGAAAGGGTTTGGCACACATGTCACATAGCTGGGAGGCTAGGGGTACTTTTTTGGCTATCTGTAAGGGTGATGTTCTTCCCAATGGCCAGCAATGTAAGAGGCATTCTTCCCATTGTTCATCACACGAATGAACTGTGATCTGTGGATATAGTAATTATAGCAGGGGTTCCCTGAAGACGTGCATTTTAGTTCATAGGGCTCCCCCATGTTAAAAAGTTTGAGAAACACTGGCCCAAAAGTTGCAATATTTTTGCTGTAGTGAACCTTTAATTGGCTTCTAGAGAATGTTGCCATCATTTAGTCATCTATATGGTTTTTCAGGTTCTCTCCTCTAATGAAGAGGTTAATTTATTCCTAACGTTTCAGCGCTTCCAAAGCTGGGTTGGCACAAAGTTTTTATGTCTCCCACTTGGATATCATCAGCCTTCTGCATTCTTGCCGAGGAACTGCTCTTAATTAACTCTGCTAGTTGTCGTTGGGAAGGAAAAATCGCTGACTGGTTTCTGCTTCTGGTCAGCCACTGTTTGTTTTTTAATAGTCCCATATTTATTTTAATGTTGATTTTATTGGTTTACTTTTGCTTGGTTCATTTTCACTTATATGGTTTGTAAATAGACTGTGATTGGTCTGTGGGCCATGTAGAATTGTTGGTGGAATCATTTTTATTGATTTTTTTTTTTTTATTATTGTGCAGATAGAATATAAAGAAAAGGTTAAAGTAAATCTATGGCCATTTTTTAGGATAATAACATTTTTACCTCTTTTTGCCCTTGATCTAACTTAATCCATGCTGCCTTTCTCTGGTGCATTTTAACTGCAATTCCTAAACCTTTACATTGTCACAAGTCTTTACTGTCCTGGCTGTGCCTGCACAGTATTCCCCCATAGATTTTTGGTATATAGCGCTTGTGATCCATTCTCCTGCAACATGAGATCAATAGCGTTTAGTGAACGGATGCTCGGACACATTGAAAAAGAGTTCTCAGCCTGGTCCATTATCCAAGATGGCTGTTCAAGCTTACATAGGACTCTCAGTCTTTACTCCCTGTGGGCGCTGAGGCCCAAAGGTTATTTTTTGCAGAAGGGATAGGAGATGTCTGTTCTGCAATATAATTACCTTACCTGCCCGTTTACAGTTTTTTATTAAAAACTAGCCTGCCTATGCTCCATCATGGGCACCGTCATCTTCTGCGGCTTATCACCTGGGAATCAGGAACTTTAGTCATTAGGATTGGCCAGGCGTAACTGTAATTCAGTCCCATCAGCCCAGGGAGATGGTGAGATACCCAGCACATTCCGGCATTCTACACTGGGCTTCACATGTGCAGCTCAGTATACTACCAAAAGAAAACAGTGAACACACATGTAAGCATGTTTTTGTATTACAGAAGGACTGCCTGGTCCAATTTTTTGTACATGTTCCACTTTAAAGTGAACCAACTTTGTACCCAAACTTACCTTCCGAACTGTCAGCTGCAATATGATTGGTTGCCTGGACGGCTCTTTGTTTTTTTCCCCTCTACACTGGAATTGGCTTTCAGTTTTATTTCAGTTTCCACCTCTCTTGTTTGCAAAGTGAGCTGGTGACAGGTTGCAGTGACCCAGCACATTTTTGGTCAGCCTCAAGGCTCAAATTCTGCATTGGTTTAGTAAAGGGAAAAAGGATAATGCAAAAGAACATTTTCAAAGTGCAACTCCAGCTTTTGAAAACCCGGCCACTCACTGTCTGATTGTACATCTTATATACAATCTCTTTTCAATCAACAACTACCTGAAAAATCCAGTCTAATGATTTCCTACCAAGTTATCTCTCGCCCTGCATAATTACTGCATTTAAATCATAATTTGCTTTTTTTTATATCCTATTTTATTAAAGCCCCAAATTTGCCGAGGCAATCAGGTTGATAAGTGAAAAAAAACAGTGTATGGAAGCAAAGTGGTGGCCGGAATACCAGTTTTATGGGCCAAATGGGCTTGCACACTGCATGAAAACTTCCAAGTGCTCTGCTCTTCATGACTGTCAGCCAATTGTTCGAGCACTGTTACATGACTGATGAAATAATGTGAATGAATGGCCAACACGACGTTTCGGCACTGGCCGCAGGTAGGACAATTGGTACTTCTGGGTGATCCAGCAAACCTGGAATGTATATGGTCCAGGATTCAAAACATTTGCTAGCAAATAGCAAATGACTTTAAAGAAATCTTTTCCAGGTTTGCTGGATCACCCAGCTTCACTGGTGAAATTGTATCCTCTTTAGCCTTGGAGAGCTTTAATAAATCAGGCCAAAAGATGGAGTACTGGTGATCAAAGTATAAAGGGGAGGTCCTTTGTGGAGACACTGTCACCTTGCCCTACTATGCTGGCACATTAATTTGTCAAGGTATTCTTACTTCCTAGAACAAGGTGGGTATTTGATTTCTGAATCTCTAAGATCATTTCACCAACTATAAATAGAACACCAGAAAACTGCTAATTGTTCCTCCTTATTTAGAACAAGATAGCTTACATCTTCCACTATACATAACAAAAGGACACAGGATCTGTAGACTGCTCTATCAGATCTGGGTCTGAAGGCTTGTGCCAATATTTGTGTTGTTTGAACAAGGTTGAAGTGTGGTGTAGTATTTATACCTGTTGTAGTGGGGTGTAATTTCAGCCCAATGCATCAAATTTGGAGCGGTGTGTTCTTCCACTAAAGCAGCGTTCATTTGTCTGCTATTTAGCATAGACGTTAGATTCATGTTATTTGTAAAATCCACCCTCGTATAAATATTTTATCCCTTTGAGACTGCTGTAGGGTTTCACCATCTTTAATGTGATGTCCGGAGAGGGGTAGGGAGCTGTAGTGGGGATTTGATGCTCTTGGACTGGTTGAACATTTCAAGTAAATAAAAATTTAAGGGACAAATACTGCAAGTGAACATTTCAAACATGATTTTCTTTGCTTTTACCTAGATTTTATTTTTTTAGAGATGTGGCCAAAAAAAGTAGACAAAGGGAAAAGAACTAGTCGGCAAACTGCACTCCAATTCTCCTTATACTTGATGTCAGAGACTGCAGTTGGGTGAAACAGAAAATCACATTTTGAAAAACCTAAATTTTCAGCGTTTTGGGAACATATCCCTAGTGTTTGCTTTATTAATATTGTATTATTTTAATTTTAGTTTAGTTTAGTTTTCTGTAAACCAGAGTTACTTAAAAACCCTTAAATATACTATTGTCATCAAAATTGGAGAGGGTTGGGGTAAGACAGAAGTCTTAATGCAAATGTAATTCTTGCTGGCTTTAAAAATGTCATTTTTATTTTAGCTTTATTTCACAAAATAGGAAACAACATTTTTTTAAAATTCTTTTTCACTTGAAACATGTCTTCATACCCCTTCTGCAGATTGGTTTGTTCTCCTCAATGCATCACTATAGATTATTCATTACTAGGTCAGAGCCTTTGATATCTTCCAATCAACCACACTATTTCCTCTACAGACAAAAACAGGTCTGACTGGTCAGAATAATAATGATAATGATCTGCGAAAAAAATAGATGCAGAAAGTTTGTTGGGTAAACTTAGAATGTTGCCTCTGTCACAATGGAGCCCTTAGCAATGAGTACAGAGTAGTTTGTGTGCTTGTGGAGGAAAGTAGAATGAACTGATAAAGAGATTTTCCGACCTGATGACAGTTGTGTTATGGAGACTCTATTACACGTGGCCTGATTACCGCTAGTGACACTTCATTTCACATCACTAGTGGAAATCGCCTGATACACCTCCGGAATCGCATTCTCACCTCCGGAAAGGACACCAGACATTTTTTATTAATACATTCTAATAGCTGCTTGTCCCATAACTGCAAGTTCTCTAATTAGGACAATAAACTAGTTTTGTAAGCCAATTTTAGGACAAATCTGGGATTTGCCTCCTCCCTTTTTTATTTTATATGCAGGCTTCTTTCCATATAAATGCTAATTATATGAGACTGTCATTGCTACTCATAGGATAATTTACAGTGCTGCTGTAGGTAGGGTTACCAAAGTAGAGCGATAATGAGCAACTCTCAGTTTCTAGTTAGTCCTAAGGAAAGGAATCTTGTAACTCCTGAAACATGTTGGCTTTTTCTGGTGAATTTTAATAAAACGTTACAGTGTACCCCCGTAAGATCCATCCCATCCAGATCAGTATTCTCCCTAGAAATTTTTTAAGCTGGGTGGGGAAAAAGCTGTAAGTGGTTGGTGGCCTCTGTATTGTGACCCATATTTTAATAAAACAGCTGGGTGGCTACTGAAAAGTGCCAGGTGGTACTGCTGGCTAAAAGTGGCAGGGGAGAACACTGCATATGATTTCCTCCAACCTAATGCCACATTGGATTCCATTTGTCAGGACAGAATGTAAGAGTGAATATTGGCAATGGAATAGAGACAGAAATAGAAAGCTGACGCGGGCTATGTGTACACTGGCCATGAGGCTGCGGTGTGTTTACCAGTTCCTCATGCCAGGAACTGCTGCCTCTGGGGAGATGCTACATGTCAGCACCGCTAACACCAGCTATCAAATGTGCAGACGCCGGTTCTTTAAGAACATCTTATGGGATCGCAAAGCATGTAACCCTTCCCTGATCTATCCAAAATAAGAATTTTGCTGTAGTTTCCTTTGTGATTTACCTTCAGTTTCAAGGAAAATAAGGCATTCATAATCTATTTCTAGAAAAGCTCTCACTTGCACTTTTGTTTTTTCATATTGTCTTTTCATTAGGTCTGTTTATAAGTATTGCACACACAGGTGTTTTTATGTTTTAATATCTAAACCAAAAGAGGAACTAAAATTGGGTTTTGGTTTACTTTTTTTAATTTTTACAAAGTTTGCTGCTAAAATGCTGCTTTACATTTTTTTTTTTTTTTACTTTTTTGAAAAATGTAATGCAAATTACTTCAGCCATGGAATGTTGGGCTTTCTCAGAAGAAAGCCTAGCACTAAATGCCTCTGGACTTCTGCTAAGTGAGGAGCCATATAAATGCAAATCTGCTTTGTAGGTAAGGTTTCTCCTCTGCCTCGGTTATCTGAGTCTTGTAAAGTGAAATGAAATAAATAGCAGGAGATAAAATTACAATCTGTTTATGGTCGAGTAATAAATTATTTGGGAGGTGGTTGAGGTGGGAAACAGGCATCAATTGCTGATTGAAATAGAAATGGACGAAAAAAAAATACAGCATTGAGTGTTTTGTCGTTAAAATAATACGTTATAAGTAAGTCTTCACTTTAAAGAACACCTCTAAACATCCAATCTGGCGTCATATTATAATGCATACATGGCACAATCCCCTTCTCAGGTAATGCTGCTTGGTCCAGCATTGCCAAATGGGGCAGGGAGCCCTCCAATGCCTCGACTAGAACCACTTCTACCCTATGTGGGGATTCTTTATTCTTGGGGAGTGAACATCAATGTGGGGATGGGAAGGTAAGGTGAGTAAATGCTGCTGGGGACAGGAGTAGTAAAATGTGCTTGTTGCTTTTTTCAATCTATTGACAGAACAGAGGTTTGGTTTTACTGAAGTTCTACATGTCTTCATCTAACAGGTCTGTCAGGTTCTTGCCCTTCTCCATTCCATTCAATATATTGTGTGGTGTGTTGTTTGCTTTATGTTAAACTGGTATTCCAAATAGGCAGACGAATTCTTTAAATTACCTGTCGGACATAACCTCCAGAGTGCACGTCCCACTAGAAATGATGAAATGTTTATAAACTGTGTCATAGGTTATAACAAGACTTTTCCTCTTTTTTTTTTTAGGTTCACGAAGAACCTTTCCCCTGACAAGATCAATCTCAGCACTCTTAAAGGGGAAGGTCAACTGACAAACCTGGAGCTGGATGAAGATGTGCTTCAGAACATGCTGGACCTCCCCACCTGGCTTTCCATCAACAAAGTCTTCTGCAACAAAGCTGCTATTCGGGTTGGTTCAACTTAACCTGTTTCTTCCTCCTGTTTGGTCCTAAAAGCTTATTTTTGTATTTTCAGACTGATGAGGTCATTAGGACATGGACCAATACTATGGGTGGGAATTGTGCCCATTCAGTTGTGATCTACTATAGAAACCTGCAGATAAGATCAACTATACAGATTTATGTTTAGATTCAGGGTAAACTTGTATGTTCAAGTTTCACTATAAAGAATGTGGTTATAAATAAAAATTAAATTTTAATTAAAATATAAATAAAGTATAAACTGTAAATCATAGTATTTCCTCTTTCACTTCCCTGTAAAGCAGTAGAACTGCTCATTTCATCATTTTTCTTTTAGTGCCCCTCCATGTTTGGATAATGATAAAATATTGATAGAATAAAGTATGGTAAAACCCCTTATAGATTCTTTTTTAGTTCCCCTGTCTTGGAAATCTCGCCATAGTAAAGGAAATATTTTACAAGTTGTCACTGGAACCCGTGTGCCCATTGAAATTTTTTCTCCATATTCCTGTTACAGTGAAAACTCAGAATTTTTTAATTTTTTTTTTTTTTTTTTTTACTCATTTTAAATTCCAGTGGCAATTGTCACATGAACGAACAGAGAAGAATCTCTAGCAGGAACATGGGCAGCAATACAAACCTGACAGATTGTGAGATTGTGTAACCCTTCTGTAGTTTATCACTAAACAACAGTTGCAATTGTAGTCTTGTAAGCTTTTTTGCCACTTAAGCTACGTACACACTTCCAATTTTTATCGTTGGTAAACGAACGACGAACGATCCTGCACGATATCTGCGAACGATCGTATGGCACCGATCCTGTACATACAGATAACGACACGATCGTTCAAAGATATTGTACACACGATAGATGCGATCGTTTGAACGATACAGGAAGTGGCGCGCACCACAGGAAGTGAGCGAACGTTCGTTCACCGCGCATGCTCAGACCATGGACGATCACTGAACGACCGTACACGCGATAGATGGTCAACGATCGTCGTCCAATCCGATCCGCCGGTCCGGTCGTTCATTTCCAAGGACTATCCTCGTTCGTCGGCGTCGTTGGTTACTTTTTTTACGAACAATTTTTGGCCAATCGGTCGTTCGTCGTTCGTTCGTCGTTCATTTCCAACGATAAAAATTGGAAGTGTGTACGCAGCTTTACTGTACTCAAGAGATAACTTTTCAAAAGAGAAGGAGGTGGCTGATAGAGGTGTTTGAAATATCAGAGTATCTGAGCAGAATTAAATATTTTCTATATGTGTATTTCAGTTGTGGTCACCAGGACAAAAAAAGATGAATCTTCCCAATGGGGGCACAGCAAAAAATAAATAGGAAAACTGACAGGGGTTTTCCTCTCCTTTACACTACCCAAAACTACATTGGATTTAGATGTATTTTAGGGATCTACGTAGCCAATATAATTATTTTTTTCTTCAGTTTTATATATGTACTGAATATATTTACTTATTTATTTACAGAACCTGAATTATGATTGTCCTTTTATGTTTTACAGATCCCATGGACTAAGCTGAAGACTCACCCTATTAGCCTGGTTAGTTTTTCTTCTCAATTTGCCATTCTGATGTTTTTATGATATGCATGGTGACCACACATAATTCTAGTTGCTTTGGGTCGAATTGGTGTGGGTCTTGAGAAAGAGTGTAAGCCACTGGCAGGTTGTAGCATATTTTTTGATAGGGTTCTGGCATGTGGGAAAAACTGAACAATTAGATCACGAAGATTTTATTTGCATGAAATGAAGGTGGAACTAAACCCTCTATACTCACCTTTCCATGTTCCATCACTGGGAAATGTCATCTTCTCTCTTCTTTTCTTCCGCATCCCATTTTGATTGGCTGTGTCGGGATGACATAACCTGTGCAAAGGAAGCTGGGATTGCCAGGAATCTTCCAGCTCTGCTTTTTTGACAGTTCCTCAGCACAATTTTGGCAAGGGGTTATCGCCTGACCCTTGTTGCAATAATTACCTGCCTGACCCTTGTTGCAATAATTACCTGCCTGACTGAAAATTTTTAAAAGTCAAACTTTAGCTCCCCTTTAACCTAAATGATTTGATCAGAATGTAAAAAAGAGAAGAAAAATATTAAATGGCTCATCAGCAGAATACCTTAAACATGGCTAAAGTTTCTGAGTAATCATAAAATTCCAGTAAAGCAAATGTAGATGCAAATCTTAAAATGCAGAACTGGTGTGTGTTTCACCTGCATTAGTTCACCATTAACACTGATGGCATTGTCTTTGGAAACCTGCATTTTGTTTTTGTTCCTTACTTTGGGGATTTTTCTTTTACTCATACACAACTATCCCTAAATGAAAGAATTAAATAGAATGTTTCTTTTGATGAACAGGCACTGCAGGAGTTTATAGATCTCTGTTCCATCATATCTTTTTGTTTACTGTGTAGGGTGCTTCCTATTCCTATCCTATTCCACAAGTTACATCTTTTATATCTAGATATGTCGGGGTGTCTGCTGGACAGGAAGTGACATGGACAAAAAAAAAAAAAAAACACTTTCACAGTTTTCAACCTTTTTCTCTCTCTTTTAAATACTACTATACATCAGTTGTAAGTGGAAGCGAGCTTTATGAAAGTATAGAGTGTTTTTATAGATTGTTATGATGTAGTATTTTAGATATTTGTTCTAGTACCTAATTTCAATATATTTTATTCTATCAGTCCTTGGATAAAGTCATTATGGAAATGAGTACATGTGAGGAGCCTCGTGCATGTAACGGACCCTCACCATTGGTCACTGCTTCAGGGCAAAGGTGAGTGGTACTTTATGTGGACAATGCCATGTGTTATGCGCTCAGCACAGCTCGCACCAGACACATGGTTGTTTGTTTGTTCTCTTCTCTGTTTGTATGGGCCTTTTGCCAAAGTTCCAAAACAAAAAGTGAAATTGTCTTCTACCATCCAAAACCTATGCTATTACATGTGCACATTAAAGCAAACAGCTAAATACATCGATGAATTATACATAAGGGAGCTGTTTTACATGACAAAGGAACTCCGAATCTGTGACAATTTTTGTCTTTATATCCTTTTACAAAAGACGCTATGGATGTGGTAGAGTACAGTACGGATGTATTTTTTAGGTAAATGTTATATTTTATATAAATATTTCATAGTCAGTACATGCAGCCAGTGGTGGTTAACTAGACCCCAATTATATTGCTGCACCCTGGGAAGGCTGTCACCCTTAAAGATAGCTAAAAAGATCATTGGTATCTGTTAAACTGACCTGAGATGGCTCATCGCCCCCTAGCAACCCCAGGGGGAACCCTGGTTGAGAAACACTGCAATAAAACCTCTCATATGACATGTCATATAGGTGTGATGGGCAGGTGTCCGTAACCCTTAGATGCCATCCATATATTGTACAAAATGCCTGGTTCAGCTCACAAAGCAAACCTTAGGCTCTGATCTCCTTGTTGCAGGAGAATTGCAGCTCTAGTTGATCTATGGTGTTTAACAATCTGCAGGTGACATAATCCTGCTAAATATTTGCACTAACTGGTGTAACTAACTTGATAAAACAAACGTGACTGTGTATATTTGATGAGAGCAATATGCATACTTTAGCAGTCCGCTCTGTGTCAAGGCTGGTATGATGTGATCCAGAGCATTGTACACGGACTGACACCTGTCTGGTTGTTCAGCATTTATTTCTTTGCAAACAAAAGGCCCTAGTACAGCATACACATTTACATGCATAGTGTACCATTGTCATATGTCTGTTCTGAAATGTGACTAAGGCATTTTTTTTTACTTTTTTAGTAAGAGGAATTAGATTTCAGTCTATCTATGACTGAGGTGTATACACAGCTGTGCTAGGCAGGACTGAAGATCTGATTTTTCGCTGCAGCAATTAAAAAAACAAGTTCTCCTGAATGCGCATTCACCTGCTAATAATCTATTTCCCAAAGCCCTTCCATGACCCTGTCTGAGCAAATAATAGGTTAATGATCTCCTGCTCCTGCTCTCCTACATATTACAATGTTCAGGACTGATGATCAGATGGGATTGGGCATGGGGACAGTTTTTTTTTAAACTGGATTTTCTAGCATAAAAACCCATCTCTTGATGTTTTTTTCCCTTCTTGCTCAGTCAGAGCCAGAGCTTTACAACTAAAGGGGAAGATGGGTTTTTCTGATTACAGAGCTATAGGTAGGGGGCTTACTAGATCCTTGCAGAGAAACTATTATCTCCTCATATGAAGCAAAAGGAAAACTAAAGGTGCGTACACACTTCCAATTTTTATCGTTCCAATCGAACGACGAACGATCGATTGGGCAAAAAATCGTTCGTAAAAAAGTAACCAACGACGCCGACGAACGAGGAAAGTCGCTGGAAACGAACGACCGGACCGACGGATCGGATTGGACGACGATCGTTGAACATCGTTCGTGTGTACGGTCGTTCGTTGATCGTCCATGTTCAGAGCATGCGTGATGAACGAACGTCCGTTGACTTTCCTGTCGTGCACATAGTTCCTCTATCGTTCAAACAATCGTATCTATTGTGTGTACAATATCTACGAACGATCGTGTCGTTAACTCTATGTGCAGGATCGGTGCTATACGATCGTTCATATATATCGTGCATGAACGTTCGTCGTTCGTTTTCCAACGATAATAATTGGAAGTGTGTATGTAGCTTAACTGTAGGGCACTGATTTCATTTTCAATGGATGTACTTAGTATGTTTTATCTGGTTTAAACTGAAAGTTTAGTTGGACTTTCTTTTTATCTGGCATTATTATTTATCTGGCTTATTCATAAATTGACCGTTCTTATTTATGAGAAATACCTTTCTGTGAAGCATTTTAGCGTAAACCTATCTTAGCCTCCTGACGCACCCTAAAGGGTTGTGTTCTAATTACCCAAAGCACACAGGAAAAAAGCTGAAAACTCGTGGGCGTCATTGAACCCAGAAGAAGAATAGCATCTAGTGGGTGGAAGAAGAGGGGGTTATTAATAATATTATTATTATTAATAAACAGGATTTATATAGCGCCAACGTATTACACAGTGCTTTACATTAAAAAAAGGGGTTGCAAATGACAAACCTATACAGACGGTGACACAGGAGGAGGAGAGGACCCTGCCCCAAAGAGCTTACAATCTAGGAGGGTTAGTGCTAAAGAGAATCTGAGTATTACAGCATTACAAGTTACATGTACTGGTACAGAAATGTACTCAGTTTCTACTTTCTATTCCTTTTCTGCACTAATTTATATAAAGGCTTTGTCACGGGTAGCTCTGTCAGTTCTTGAAGATATTTTCAGCAATCAAACCTTTATTCTTTTCTGATGAACTGAAAATGCACAAATCTTTCTTGTGAAGGAGAAAAATGGACCCCATAAACAGTGTACCTGCAAAATATATTACAGCATCTAATGTGGCTTTTGCCGTGGAGCGCAGACTCTATTTCCTAAATGAATACCGTTCTGTTCTGATTGATGTCACTGTAGGACTATTTGTCAGCCTGAAGCGTCACACTGCCACCTGAGCTGTTAATCAAGCCTGTAATATCGCTGTGTTTATGCTGCAAATAAGGATGTGTGTTTTATGCTGTTGGTTTATTATGAGTTTGGAAATCAAACGTCTTACTAGCCGGTTTTATAGTGCAGTTAAATGAAAATATTTATAAGCCAGACTACAGGCCCGGAGTGTAAGTGTGTGTGTGTGTGTATGTATATGTGTGTGTGTGTGTGTGTGTGTGTGTGTGTGTGTGTATATATATATATATATATATATATATGTGTGTGTGTGTGTGTGTGTGTGTGTGTATATATATATATATATATATATATATATATATATATATATATATATATATATGTACACATATACACACACATAATATATTTTTGGGCTTGATTAAAGTATTTCCATACTTCAGAATAAAATTAAAATATATTAAAGCTAACCAGTTTTTAGACCATATGTTTACTTTTTATTTTTACCTTGGTATTCTTTTAGTAATACTCCTATTGTCTAAGGCTGCTACACACTTGCAATATTTTTTGTTGTAAAGGATCTTTCACAATCCTTTCCAATGACAAAAAGTTAAACGATGCATGAATGAGGGCTGTACATACAGCTCCATTCTCTCTATGTAAAGGGGATGGAGAAAAATGACTGAGCGGCACCCCGCTGCTCCCCTTTCCCTTCACTTTCATTACGATCATTCATCATATGTGGATCCTCCAGGGCGGACCCAAACAACAGGCGCTGTACACACGCCAAATTCCTATCCGATATCAGCACTAGAGCGATTATCGGAGGAGAATTGTCTGACGTGGGTACGTAGCCTTATGGTGGCAACCCCACTCACTGTACTGTTTCCAAAAGGAACAAGATTGTAACATTAGTAGAGAACTACAGAACACTTTCCCCAAAGCATACAAGATGCCAGAGGCAAATATCAGCAAAATAGTTGCTTGCATCCTGTTAATGATGCTTCTTTTTAGCAAAAAGTTTTGGATACCTTAACCTTAGGGTAGCGTAATGTGGGCCCATTTGAGCCAGCCGATTGTCAGACAGAAGCAACTATAGAATAGGTAGATGTGAGAATAATGCGGTTTCACATACTTGAAAGTACTGGCTATTTCAAATTGCTAGTGACTGATCCGTCAATCTGCAGGCAGTGTTGGATTGGTGTTGCTGTAGCTAGACTCTGGAGAAATGTTGCAGCAGCCGGCATGTGACTGAATGAACAGCAGCACAATATCTTGTGTGATGTTATTCACTGTTATGTCAATTCTCTGGTGATTTTTATATTATGAAGTAGATTGATTTTGATTTTTGTTTTCATATCTTCCAGTGAATATGGTTTTGCAGAAAAAGTAGTTGAAAGCATCTCCCTGTCTGTCAATTCCATCATCATCCGCATGAAAGCCAAGGCATTCAATGCTTCATTTGAGTTGTCCCAGCTAAGAATATACAGCGTCAATGCCAATTGGCAACATGGCGATCTGAGGTTTACTCGAATACAAGACCCGCAACGTGGAGAGGTGAGCTAAAGCAGTTGGATAAATTTTATAATTCTAAGGTTCTAAGGTTTTTTTCTTGCATGTTTATTTTTGATTAACAAACGCTCTTTATTTTCACTGCCTTATTTTAATGTACTGTATCCTTGAGGAAGCTGCGACTATCAGCACAAAGAGGAATTCACTCACAAGATTACAGACAGTATTGATGGCAGTTTTTTTTTTTTTTTTTGCAGTAATCCCAAGTGTGGCTCGGGGTGAATTATCATTATCCATATCAAAAGTGGTAACCCGAGTCACACTCAGGGTGGAATTGCCAGGGAGTTTAAACAGCTTACCTTGCCCTACATGCCCTTGGCGTCCTCCAGCAATGTATAGCTTCTTCTTCCTCTGGCGATGCTGACGGGGCATCTGTGTAGGCTGGTGGTGGCCTGTATCTGTGTCCCTGGAGTGTGAACGTTGGGGACACGAGGCCAGGGGAAGCGGATGCTGACCTAGCATCTGCTCGCAAGTGAGTGGCTGGGGGGCGGGACCAGGCACGAAATTTAAAATAAGTATTTTACATTTAAAAATACTTTATGCATACCGCCAGGGAGGTTAATATACAAATATAAAAAAACAATGTATTAGTGTATTTACAGGCTTGATAGGAGCCAATAAGAGGAACTTATTGCTGGGATTTATATACACTTTAATAGAAACAGCACTTTTTTTTTTTTGTAACAATTGTAACACATTTAGATGAGCCCAAAGTCTTACAATCTTGGAAGTGACATACGATAAATCAGTTGATGAGATTTTTCTTTCTTGTCTCTTAAGGTGCTGACATTTAAAGAGATAAACTGGCAGATGATCCGGATAGAAGCAGACGCCATTCAGAGTTCTGATCATGAAATAATGAGCGCCCCTGTCCGTCTCATCACCAATCAGTCCAAAATTAGAGTCACGCTGAAGAGGAGGGTGAGTGTGAATGTTCCTCATTTTATTGCAAAATACAGCATCTCTGTGTCCCTTCCATCTGTCTTTCTCTGTGAACAGATCTCTGCAAAATATGTGTTTTGGGTATTGGTATTGGTATTTTTTAGATGGGAAAAATCATTCTGTCTGTAGTAGTTTTATGTTGAGGTTCTTCTATTTCTTTTTTTACATTTATTTGGATTGCAGTACTGGCACCCCAACTCACAGGATGAAAGTGGGAGATGCAGCACTATAAGCCGCCCATCTCCTCTGTTACCTTATGCGATGCTCCCATCCTTTCTGATCCTTTTCGAGTTAGCTTGCACTGTTTAGGAATCTTAAGAACGTGAGATTGATATTGTCCTTTTCCCAGGCTATGTCTGTGAATTGGACCTCCCTACACACCGTAATGTTGTCTGAGCATATTCTTTTTGGGGGGCCTCATAGCTGTATAGAAGTTTATGGTGGATCTACTTTGCAAGTCAGGAAAAAGGATAATTTCAGCCAAAGGCTGTGACTATTTTTGCAGATTTACTTTAGTATTCATCTGGGGTGGGACAGACGGTTTCTGTATGTCCAGTATAACTGTATTTTTTATGAAGTAAGCATTCTTTCTTTAGCAGTTTGCAACACCAATAACCAAGAAGGAGAGCTGTCATATACAACAAGCAAATATAGCTGCTTTTTACGTTTTTTTTACAAACTGTATACTGATACAAAATGTTTTAAATCATTTTTAATAACCGGATCACATGCACATTATATGTATAATACCTAAAAACCTTTTAGATTTCCTTCCAAAGGCACTCCTAATACTAACACTGTTGTTCTTATGATATTCCTCCTTGTCTCAACAGCTAAAAGATTGTAATGTGGTGGCCTCAAAGCTGGTGCTGATCCTGGATGATCTCTTGTGGGTGCTGACAGACTCCCAGTTGAAGGCTATGGTGCAATATGCTAAATCCCTCAGTGAAGCAATAGAAAAGTCAACAGAGCAAAGAAAAAGCATGGCCAGGACCACAGAACCCACGCAGGTGATCCAGTTACACTTTTGTTTGTGCCCATGTGAAGTCTCACCTCAGTGATTGTTTTATAGAAAGACTACACTCTTTTCTGAAGAGATGGCTCCATGAGTTAATCAGATGCCCATAAGTTACTTAGTTAATATCCTGTTGTCCTACCTACCAAAAGTCAAATAAATGGGCTTTCATTAGACTAGAATGGACAAAATTAGCACATACACTATTTTTTTTATAACCATGGATTGCACCACAATGTATTGTATTACATTATGTAGCCTTGTTGTTCTGCAATGTACATGTGTTGCTTTGATGTGATAGAATGACATTCAGAATAAATGGCACTGCAACTTGATAACCATGTAATGTAAAACTCATGTTAACACATGCATTATCACAATTTACAGCAGCGAGTAGGTGTAAATGGACCTGTAAGGTTTTCTTTGCTTCTATCTCACCTCCTCTGCAAGCCCTGCTTCTTAGAAGCTCTAGTTCTATACACTGATGATGGCCAACAAGCTTGAGACTGCTGTATATGTGTTGGAATAAACGGCTCTAAAATATTAGGCTACATCTGTTCTATATTGGAGATATTTTGGATGTACATTTGTCCTTGGTGACCTTGGCACTAATTCCAATAAGATGTCACCTTTTGAATTTCATACGGAGGTGAGCTTTTTAATTATGTGAAGGAATCGGTTTCATTCAATGTTCACTTTTTCAGAGCTGGACACCTCCTACAAGCTCCCAGCAGGTGAAGACTCAACAGTCCACCACAACTCCTGAGCAGAACCAGGCCATCCTAAAGCTGTTCCGGGACTTTGATGTGAAGGAAACCTCATATCATCTAATGATCTCCCACTTGGACCTTCACATCTGTGATGACATTCACTCGAAGGAGAAAGGTAAGAAGTCTCCGTGTTATCAGTGCCTTTTCCTATCCCTGGAACGTCAAATCCCTGAGTCCCTGAGCACCATGATAGATTTCTTTTGCATTGTACACAGCTTAAAAACCAATCTTTTGGCAGATCAACCTGTAAAAAATATTTTAATCCTAAGTGAATGTTCATGTGCCACTAAAATTTTTTGTGCTATTTTTCTTGTTTAAGAAGTATACTCCTATGCAAAGTCCAGTACCTTTGGTGATCTCTTTAGGTTTTGTTTTTATTATTGTAAAGTCTTTATGATTGTTTTCTATCAGGGGTCGGCAAACTCCGGCTTTTAGGCCAGATACGGCCTAGCCGGTAGTTCGTTCCGGCCTAACGCGGATCGGCCAGGGGGGTTAGGAACTACCGGAGCTGCTGGAGCTCCTGTGCCGCCCCCTTGCAGTTGCTAACCTATTTACCGCGGCCAGCGTTGATACTTCCGCCGCTGTGGTAAATAGGGAAAGCTCCCTGAAGGTAAATCCCTCTCCTCCGCAATGCAAACGGTGGCCATAAAATTTTGCCTACCCCTGTTTTATATTATTATTTCCATGTGTTACATTGCTGTCTACAAATAAAACCTATATCTGAAACTACATTTATTTGGTAATAAACTTTGTGAACACTCACTCCTATTTTGCAGTACTGGACCGAAGGATCACTGGGGGTGCCATGCAATTGTCCTTTAGTCAGCTGACTGTTGACTACTATCCTTATCACAGAGAAGGTATGTCACAGTGTAGTTTATGGGGGTCTGCCAAACCTTACCTTTTGTGTTCTTTTGAAATGATTCTTATTCTTAGGAGTACTTAGGTATTTTTTCTTTAAGTTTGTTTTGCCTCTTTGATTTTTTTGTACTATTTCATAATTCTAAATGAGAGTGGATGACCCGTACATTTTATTTTACCTTTACCTAGGTAGGCAGGTTAATAGTTAACAGAAGGAATGGTATGAACTGAAGAATACATATGCTACAAGTGTACATTGGCAATTGGCTGCAAAAACTCCTGTTTTATAACAGTTGACTACCTGCATTTACCTATTTTAATAGCAACTAACCAAAAATCAAGGAGTGATTTATTCCAACCTGTGTACAGTTGATTGAAAGCTGCAAGCATGCATATATAACAGGATGTCGAAGATGCTTTCTTTGTTATAAATATTTATGTCTTTAAAGACATCTGCAGATATATTCTTAGCCCTCAGGCAGGAAGTTTGAACTGGTAGAATATTTGAGTATCCCTGTAGAGCCCTCAGGGGGTGGTAGTAGGCTAAAGGAAGTGTTGTATGTGCACACATGCTAATATGTATGATTTTCCTGAATATAGTAAAGGAAGAAAAGGAATAGTATCACCTTTACCAGCCAGTAAGAACCTTGCTGTCATTTTTTACCTGACTCTGCTCTCATCATTTTTGCAGATCAATTAGTAAAAGGACATTTCTGGGTACTTTATATCTTTTACTTGCAATCGTTTCTGTCCACCACATTCAGATTCCACATTTTTTTCCCTCCATATTGCACTGACAGTAAATGTCAATGGACAAAGTGAGCAGCACATTCTTCAACAGTTTCATAAATACAATTTCCTCACAAGTAGTTCTCCATACTGTGGCTACTGTATGCCTGCTTACAGTCCATACATCTTAATATGTTTTTCCCCTTTTCCATGTTAACAGAGGACAGCTGTTGCCACTGGATGCACTATGGAGATGCCACAAAAACCCGATGTTCCTGGGCACAGGAGCTTCTTCAAGAATTTAAATGCAATGTGGACATGCTGAAACAAGCAGTGAAAGATCACAGCTCTGGTTCACCTACTAAAACCATGCCCAACGTGTCCCAGCAATATGGTGGTGAGTTCATTATTATACAGAACAAAATACAATTGAGCAGCATTTACCTTTTTAAAATGTATTTTTCACCTAATTGTTTTAGCTGAAGTTTAACATGCTCTCACTTCAGGGCCGCTGTAAACTAACTCCTAACTACAGGTTGTAAAGAATTCAATAATTATCAATAAACATGCCCCTCCCCCAAGCTGGTTGTGAAGACTGCTCTCATGTTCTCTCATCCTTCACATGTCAATGTAACTTTCAATGTCTTTATCATTACTTTTACTTATTCAAATAATTACCGTATTTTTCGGCGTATAAGACGCACTGGGGGGGAAAAGTGGGTGCGTCTTATACACCGAATACATGTTAAAAATAATAAAAAAAATCATACTCACCCGATACCGCGATCCCGCGATGCTGCGTGCTTCTTCTCCTCGCTCTCCTCCCGGCTGCAGCGCGTGTCTCCTCCTCCTCTGAGCGAGGAGAAGCCGACACCCGTGCCCTCGCGATCCCGTAAGCAGGCTGATCCAGCCTGCTTATGGGATCGCGGGGGCATGCGTGTCGGCTTCTCCTCTCCCAGAGGAGGAGACACGCGCTGCAGCCAGGAGGAGAGCGAGGAGAAGAAGAAGCCCACAGCATCGCGGGATCGCGGTATCGGGTGAGTATGATATTTTGGCACAGGGTGATCAGAAGGGGATACATTGACACAGAGTGATTAGAAGGGGATACATTGACACAGAGTGATTAGAAGGCGATACATTGACACAGAGTGATTAGAAGGGGATACATTGACACAGAGTGATTAGAAGGCGATACATTGACACAGAGTGATTTTTTGGTATTTTGTTCAGAATCTTTTTTTTCTAGATTTTTCTTGTTTAAAATTGGGTGCGTCTTATACGCCGAAAAATACGGTACTTGTTTTCAATGTGAATTTGAGTCTATTTTTCTATTCTAGATCACATTTTTTGTTGTTCATAGGTTCAGATCCCAGCATTAAGGTCTCATCACCCACAGCATCTCTTGAGCTGCCCAAATCAAAACTGATGTCCAGTTCCTTTGTAGTTAGACTGGCTGACTTTAATATTTACCAGGTAAGCATACAATTGTAATCATGGTATATATGAGGTATAACTGCAGGAAAGCAATTAAATATATTTGCAAGGTGCCAATGCATAAACTTAGCTGCATATATCTGAATATGAAAGTCTGGATGCTTGCCACTAGAACTGAACTCCCTGGCAATGTGGGAGAACAGCAAGAAGATACTGGGTGCATACACTTACAGTTACATTAATTGCTATGACCACACCTATCCATTTATTATCTGCAGACGAAGGTCTTTTCATCTTGCACACAGTACAGTTGTAGATGAATTAGATCGAACACAAAGTAAATCTTTAGGTAATGATTTTTAAATCTGCTTTTTACATTTTGTTTTTCATCTTTGTCTTTCATCCTTTCATTTAACTGGGCCCCCCACCCTTCCTTTTATGTTTTCTCTCTGCTTCTCTTGTGCTTTTCTTTCCTCATAATCTCTCCTTTATTCTTGCTTCATCCCCTTTCCTGGTGCCTAAGCTCCTCATGTTTTCCTCAGGCCTTTTCTGTTTCCATCAAACTTCAACTCTCTTCACTCTCCTGTTGCACTTGTGCCTTCGCACTTCTATTGCCCCTCCTTTACTCCCCTCATCTTTCTTCTGCTACCTTCACACTTCCTTGGCTTTTCCTCTCCTCACACCCTTTCTGTTCTCTTCTGTTCCCACTCTCTCACCTCTCTCGCCTCTCTTTCTCTCTCACCTCTCTCGCCTCTCTTTCTCTCTCACCTCTCTTTCTCTTTCACCTCTCTCACCTCTCTCCCCTCTCTCGCTTGCCTCTCGACCCTCTCTCTCGCCCCCCTCCCTCGACTCCCTCTCTCGACCCTTTTGACCCTTTCTCTCTTCTTTTTGCTTTTTCTGTGTCTTTATTAGATTACTATCAGATAAATAACCACAACTCCTGCTCCATCTGTCACCCTTTCTTTATTTCTTTTCTTTTTAATTTTTCAATATAGATTACAGATTTCCTGTAGGGAAAATACAATACTGTACAGTCTAAGACTTCTGTGCTGACAGTGTAATAAATTATTGTCTTTCAGGTATCAACAGCAGATCAATGCCGGTCATCCCCTAAAACTATGATTTCCTGCAATAAGAAGAGCTTGTATCTTCCTCAGGAAATGTCTGCGATTCATATTGAATTTACTGAATATTATTTCCCAGATGGAAAGAATTTCCCCAGTAAGAATTAAATTATATTTCTTTTTTTTCACCTGAAGATTTGTGGGTAACCTTGTATGACAGGTGTGTTTTTTATTGATAGAAGTAGAAGTTTGATTATCTTATGTAATTCTGACTTTATGGTGAGGTGTGTGATAAATCCAAAACCCTAAAATGTAATATATTTAAGCTGATCCATCCTTAGATTTGGTGACTGCATTTTCTTTTCCATGCAAGGTATTTTCACATTCTTATCTTTCTGGTAACACACATATTTAGGACATAGGTATAAAAGCTTTTACTCAAAGCTGCATGAAATAGTAAAGAGGCAATTTTGTAAAACATGATCATGAAGTTTTTCTTGTTTTCCTTTGTTCATAGATGTCCTGTGCATAGCGGTAAAACAGTAATCAGGGTTTATGTTTGCCTATTCACTGATCAGCCAAAGTATTGAAACCACTGACAGAATAAGTGAATAACTTTATCTTGTTAAAATTGTATCTTTAAATATTAGGACATATTAGGCAGCAAGTAAGCAGTTAGTTCTTGAAGGTGATGTGTTGGAAGTAAAAAAGTTGGGAAGCATTAGAATCTAAACTTTGAAAAGGGTAAAATTGTGATGGATTGACAGCTGAGTCAAAGTTTCTCATAAACTTCCTGTCTTTTGGGGGGTTCCTGCTATTCAGTTGTTAGCATCTACTAAAAGTGGTGAAAGGTAGAACAACCTATGACCTGGTGAGAGGGTCATGGACACACATGACTGATTGATGTAGGATGGACCTATTTGGTTTGATTCCAGAAAAGAGCCACTGTATTACAAATTGATGAAAAAATGTAATGCTGGCCTCGAGTAAAAAGTGCAAGAACACAGTTCATCGCAGCCTGTTACGTATGGAGCTTAGTAGCTGCATAGTTCCTATACTGTCCACTACTGCAGACACATGCAATAAACACACACGTGTCAGAAAGAGACAGTGGAAGCAATGGAAGAAGCTCCCTGGTTTGATGATTTACATTTTCTTTTACATAATGGACCTGATTTATTAAAGCTTTCCCAGGGCTGGAGAGGATACACTTACATCAGTGAAGCTAGGTGATCCAGAAAACCTGGAATTTATCTGGTCCAGGATTCAAAACATGCTAGCAAATAGCAAATTACATTAAAGAAATCCATTCCAGGTTTGCTGGATCACCCAGCTTCACTGATGAAAGTGTATCCTCCTCAGCCTCGGAGAGCTTTAATAAATTAGGCCCAATGTGAATGGCTGGGTGCTAGGTGCTTACCATCTTCTTTTGTGGTAGAAAAAATGTAAAGGTAAAAGATAAAATAAGGGACTTGCTTGCTCCATACCAGCCGTCATCAACCAGTGGTCCGTGGCTCTGACCGGTGCATCCCTGAACGGGGTCAAGAGAAGGACCGTCCAGAGCCGCAGACCATCTCTCCCGTACGGATCCCAGGCTCAGGGAAGTGGGCGGGTTCTGGTATCATGAAGTCATTAAAGGGGATGTTTCTTCCCCTTTCAGTAACTCCCGGCTCCCCGCGCATTCGCGGTCCGGAGCTCGTAAATTTAGTGGTCTGCCGGTCCGAAAAGGTCGGTGACCACTGCTCTATACTATCACATATGGGCTTGTCACCATCCACTCCTCACTAAGCTAGTGAGGTCAACACAGCTCACAGTTTACCCTCATCTTCTCACAGCCTGTATAGGGGTTTGAAAGATGCTCAATAAAACCTAGATAGTTAACTTTGGTTGGTTCAGTTTTTTGTTTTACAGTTCTATTCATCACAGTTATGGTTAATGGTTGTTGTATATACTATTACAGGCCAGGGCATTAGGAGTTCCCATCCTGCAGTTATGTGCTAAGTTTATGCCAGCACTATAACCTCATGTAACCTTGTGCTTGGTAACGTACATTCTCCATAATAAACCTATCCTACAATGACATGCCTGTGAGCATAACAGCTGTCAAGCACATCTCAAACAACAGTCATATTTCTGATAAAATTAACCTGTATATTATAGTTGTCTGGAAAAAAAGTAAACATTGGGAAAGAGGTAGACATCGTGTTTCTTTGTTTGACCGTAGGGCATTCTGTACTTCCATAATACAAAAGAAATGACTGGTGTCTTAAAAGAGGAACCAATAAATATCTTACTAGTCTTAAGAAGATTTCAGTGTGCAACTATGCCTCATATAAATATTTAAGTAATAAAAAAAATAATTTATTGTGCACCAATTCTACAAAGTGAGCATCAAAAGAAATTGCATCTCGCCCTCTTTCTCTCTTTCTCTCCTTTCGCTCTCCTTCTCTTTTCTCTCTACTCTCTCTTTCTCTTTCCTCTCTTCTCATGCTGTTCTGAATTGTACAGCCACAACCACACAAACCCCCTATATGTACAGCAATACACAATAAACATATTTTACTGCTGACTTCTTGAACTTTTGCATACCTGTTGTGATTAAGTGACCTTTTTTTGTTCTTAGTTCCAAGTTCCAACCTATATGTACAGCTGAATGCACTGCAATTCACTATGGATGAAAGGAGCATCCTGTGGCTGAACCAGTTTATTCTGGACCTGAGACAGAGCGTCGATCAGTTTATGGCTATGTACAAACTCAGTGACAGCACCAAGTCTGATGAGCACATTGACATTCGACTGGATGGTCTGATGCTGAAAGTAATTCTCCTATTCTAGATTATTGTGGGGAAGAACAAACACTGCTGAATAATTTAGTTTGATATTCCAGGCTGTTCCTCTAAACTATGCATGGATGATATTTACCCATTATGTATATTTTATAAGAACACAGCATGGTAGCTTATAATGATATTAGAGAATCTTTTCCTATTTTGCCAACGTGAATACGGGAAATACAAGAGTGTTTTCTATCTGTGGGCAGCTTTACGTTGTGCCAATCACAAGTGAATTAAATTGCATATAGGGGAACTGCAGGAGTTTGAATCAGATTGTATCACCAGGAACACAGTTTGTTTTTGTTCCATTACCACTGCAGAATATGAACCAAAGACAGACCTATTCAGAAACTAGTGTAGTGCTGGGGAATGAAAGGTTTATGACTTTGATGCAAACTTTTAATGAAAGAAATACCAGATCCTGCCAGGGATGATCTCCTTTTTTAAAATGCTTTTTGCTTGGCTGTCTTCCTTAATTGATCCTAAACAAGCATGTAGATTAGGAAAATGAAGCCACATGGTCAGAATGACAACTAGGCAACCAGATTTTACTTAAGGAGAATGAGGTGTGGCTTATTGTATCAGGATATAGACCTACTTTTTTGTGGTTTATTTTGGGGACACAGCCTTACCAACAGAACTTATGCCCTAAATGAAAGATGTTGTGAGCTACACTCCTGCACCAATCACTGTTTTTTTTTAAGTCTTTGTAATGTGCACGTGGATGGATCACATGGACCTTTCAGGCCCAAGTATGTCTTAGAGAATAAAAAAAAAAAAAAAAAAACTAAGAGTTTGCATGGTGGAATACACTTGGGATGTACAAGTGTATTTTTAAAGTGGTGAATCTGACATTTAGCATACATTTTTTGGGAAAGAAGAAAGAGGTTGTTACTTGGGGGTTCCTTAAATTCTGATTATTTCACCTTACATGTAATGGTGCAAGCATGCCGGCTAGCTGCAGGTCCAATGCCATGTAATAGAGCCTGTGGCATGACACTATGATCTTTTAAGCTGTTATCTGACTCCCACTGACCTATGATTAATATTGGCAGGGATTCCCCAAAACCTAAGAACAATAAAGGGTTTTTTTCTGTGGTCTAAACGGTCATGAAAGTCTTTTCTAGATGGTTTCTAGACCTTATATAAATTAATGCTGTAGTGATTCACAATGAATGGTACCATTGTAAATTATTCCAAAATTATTACATTTCACTATATCTCTTGCTCATATTGTTGCCTGAGGAAGGACTGTTTTTGGTTCCAAACATCACATATTTTATTAGGATTATCAACTGGTGCTTTCTTCAAATTTTTGCTGTAGTTTCAAGACACACCAAAAACAGCTTATTTTAAACAAAGAGAAAGTTTGTTTTTCTGTAAATGTTCTATTTATCCAAGTCATGGAATATCTAATACTAGTTTTAGTAGTCGCGTATTGCTGGACTTGCTTATGAAGATGTGTGGCTACCTATCCTAGTATCATACTCAGCTCCAATATGTGTCAGGAGCATACCCCAGCATGGTCCCTATGTAGGTAAAATGTTGGAATGTGTTCCTGACACTCATAGGAAATTATGTCAGAAAATTCATTTTATTATGATTGACTGCTTTTCGGACCTGTAGATAACTGATAGAACAAATATATGGGGGAAAGCTCTGCATCATGAACAGATAACAGCTCACATAGTTACTAAATGTATTTTTCCTGTTTCAGACCTGTTTACCTGGAGCTTTTATAAAAACAGTATTGAACACTACTATTTTAGATAGGAGCAACAAACTGGTTCTGTAAAGGACTGGCATTTATACTGGCTTTTTTTTTTACCAGGTTTTTTTACCATTACAAAAGGTGTTGGATTGTCACCATGACCAGCCAACTGCTATCAGCATCCAAACTTCTGAAATGATTGCAAGCAACACAAGGCAATCCCCCAACTGTCGGCGTTCAGACCTTGAAGCCATATTTCAGGACTTTAAGGATTACCCCTTTTTCTCTAAATCATTCACCTCCTTCCCACGTTCAGAGGACAGCTACGATCTTCTGCACCCCATATTTCAAAGGCACGCTTTTGAGCAGGACACTAAAATGCATGATGTCTACAAAGGTTTTGTTGCACCAAAGCTGGACACTAATGCACTGAAAACATCCTCTGCTAAGGACATCTGGGCCATACATTTCACACAGTTCTGGGTTGACTATGAAGGGATAAAAAGTGGGAAAGGTCGACCAGTAAATTTTGTAGACTCTTTCCCATTCTCTATCTGGGTTTGCCAGCCTGCACGTTTTGCTCAATCTCTAAAGCAGACTGTTTCAAAAGGCGATACTTTGGTAAACCTTTCCAAAAGTGAATCAACTGACTTTGCCGGTCGTCTACAACGCAAGAAACTTTTAAAACAATATTATACCACTGATCTGGATGGACGAAATATGCCACTGCAGAAGTCTCAGTCTTTAGACAGTAGTTTATCAGCTCCACCACCTCCAGAGCAACCTCAATCAGACATACAAGTTCTCGCTTATATTCAAAAACATGTGAGCACTCAAATGAATCACTACCAATATATTTTTCTGTTGCTGCTGCAGGAATCACTAAAGCAGGTCATGGACAATCTGCGGAAAGATGTAGAAGCAGTGACCGGAAAACCAGCTGAAGAAACCAAACTGTCAATTGGTCTGCTGCTAAAAAGTGCTGAGGTTTCATTATTATTGCACCCTTTACCGGAGGAAAATACATCCAACTGCCCCCTCTCCCGAGAAGGAAGCCCTGTGATGGAAGACAAGCGGGCTTCTCCTGCAGAGAGTGCACAAGAGGATGGCTACTCCACTGCTGACTTAATCATTGACTCTATCAGTGGTGACTCCGGGGCAGTTCTAGAACCCAAAAAGATTGATATGCCAGATGTTGACCCCTCCAAGTCACCCAGGAAAGCTGAATCAAGAAAGGAAAGTTTGGAAGCGTCCTCTCTGAAGGTGGAGGATGGAGTCTTGGGACAGCCGATTGTCAATGGTGTTAAAGAGGCTTCCCACTTAGGTGATGCCCAGAACAATGATGATATTTCCTGTCCAGTTAGCCATTTTGAAGATCTCATCAATTTTCAAGCCCCTGATACAGAGCACATTGTAGATCCCCTCCTTAATATACAGTTTCTTGAGGCTCAGAAGAAACCTACAGATACAAGGTAATAAAGTGATTTTCTTGTTTATCATATTAGTAACAAACAAGGGCAGGTTACGGTAATAGGTTCAGTATATTAAAATTGCAACCATCATGAAACTTGACCTCTGAGCGGATTACATTTGTTCAATACAACTAATCTGCTGCATCACTGAGCAGAATTCTATATTCTTTGACATATAAGACAGTTGGCATATATACGTTTTAATTGTAAATTTCACTTTACAGAAAGTTTAGCCTTTCTTTTAAAAAAAAATATTTGAATGTTTCCAACATATTAACAGACATGTTTATGGTTTTGATTAATTGAACATTTAGTTGTTTTTTTTTTTTTTATTGGAAATGGTAATTCCTTTGCTTTACATGCTGTCAAAGGATCAATCAGGTTTCTAAAGGTGTACATTTTCCAATCTCTTCACCTGCTTCATCGGAAGTGAGCCAAAATATTTCAGGTTTTTCAATTTTCCATAGATATATCTTTAAATGTACATGGACAAATGTATGCTTGTTTCCCTAGTTCGTTCTGATTGACTAGAGATCACCACCCCTCCTAATCTCCAAAACATAAGGGGAGGTTATCTTGTTTTGTAGACTAAAGGGATGTTGCTTGTTTTTTATCCATTGAAAACACATGCAAATAGGAACTTTTTTTTACCAAATAAAGGTGGCAGAATGTCAGATTATTTGCCAAATAAATAGACCCCTAAGGACTAGCTCACATATTGGTGTTTTAGTAACAAATTTGTAATTGTGCAGTACCATAGTAAAAGACAGCATGCTGCTCACACATTGTTGCATTAGTTATTCCAAATGGTATCCTATCTCTCCTTCTCCAGTGCTGATTTTGCAGATCTTACTTGTAGACTGCTGTGGATACAGCACACAATGCAGTGTGAATGAATAGGCACACACCTATACAGCTATGCTGAAGTAACACACGTGTCATTGGCTTTTACAATGCAGTGTTGCATTTTTGGAAGGCTGAAAGACAACTTTCTACTATGAACCCCATCATTTTACTTGCTTGATGATAGTAGATTCTATTTTTTTTCATTTCTCTCTCCTCTGACCCTCTTTTGTTTCTTTGATTTTTATTATTATTTTAAAATATTATTTCCAAGTTGCTTGTTTTGATTTTTGAAACCCGGTTTCCATGTATTTTTGTTAAGTGGAACCCCTAAGGATCGCTGTCCGTCCAACCTGCCTACCTTCTCTGTTTCTTACAAGAACATGAAGAGAAGCCCTTCCCAGTTCTCCTTGGACAATATTTCCATAGACAGCAACCTACTGGACGAGCACCTGGTGGAGAGCGACGGGAGTGACCCTATGGAGGCAGGTAGGGAAGAGTTTGAAATGTCCAAATTTAAATCAATTTTCACTTCTATATGACATCCATGTGTCTTAATGATTGAATTATCTTTATTAGTTCTTTGGGAAATATTGACAAGGCTCTAATGCAGCATACACAGTGACTACTTTCATTGTATTGTGTTGATGGATAAACTTCAACAAGAGCAACACAATCTGTTCCTCACTTTAGCCTCCTACAGACGTCTGATGGAAGTCAGGATTGTTGCTGGAAATGATCTAACAATCATTTCCAGGGTCAAATACACATAATACACACAGCACCATTCTGTTCATTAGAAAGGGGAGGACAAGGGAGCAGCCGTGCTGTGCTCTTTCTCTCTATGGCAGTGAACAGCACTGACAGATACATATGTATTATCTTTAAAATAAACTACAGCCTCACAATCAGTCTCCTCTCTGTAAAAAGTTTGCTTACTCTTATTGAACATTGTGAGTTTCTTACAATCTGCATTAGGTGCTGTAGCAAGGGCAGACAGATCACACCTCATTTCCTGGAAAGACAACCATCATGTAGATCTTCCCTCCCAAGACATTGTTTGTTAACTAGAAGCCAGTCCACTGCTTGCATCTGGGCTTAGGGCTTTTCAGAGGAGTACCGAGAGGGTGCTGTGAAGTTTTTAGGAAAAGTCTATTAAAGAAATGAAGGTTTTATTAAAAAAAATATCATTAGCATTTTGATGAGGGGATAATGATGGAATGTGAAGACATAAACAGAATAAACTTCAACCTTTAGGACTAGCAGAGAGGATGTTGTTAATTGCTTTTTTTTTGCTTTATATTTTTTATTTACAAACATATATCTAAGATTTCCCTGTGTCACTATTATAGGACTAGAGGACTTCTCTTCTTTGAACTATCAGTCCACAGCGGACACAGCAAGCGTGGAACTAAGGAACGAAGAGTACTGCGTTTCCTCACCGGACATCGTCAGCGCCGCTGATGAAAGCACTCATGAATCCAGGGAAGACCTGGTAGGTGTCCGAGGCTTAGACCTCTTTTCCAGCTAGTTTTAACCATCTACTGACATCTCTGTCTGACCCCTTTTAAAGGAACAGACCTACCAATAAAAATTTAATTTACATTTTATAAAAAGTTATTTTTTGTGTTTCTTTTTAACGCTTTTAGAAAAATAATACATTTCTCCCAATTTCAAGGGTTCTCACCACTGCAAGAAAATTTATAGTCCTGCAGCCTCCTGGGTTATCTACATCACTTATGCCAGGAGGCTGCAATATTCCACATAGGGCACTGGTGGAAGCACCCAATTATATTCTGCCCATGTGCATGATCATCCACTGCATCAGTAGGTGGTCCATAAAAGTAAATGAAGCGCTCAATCTTGAGCATGCTCAGAAAAGGATTGGGCCCTTCCAACAGTGTCCTGTGTAGAATCCAACAGCCTCCTGGGATATGTGAAATAGAAGACAACCCTGGATGCAGGCAAAAGATTTGTTATTTTTTATTTTAGGTTTTTAAAAAAAATAAATGCAGAAAAGCAAGCTGTCCTTTGAATATAGATCCACTTCAAGTGTAGGAAATAAACTCAAAGGTGTGGTCTATTGTACTCAGTCTAGCTAGGCCATTCGCAGAGGGTTGTAGTTTGTGTGGCTTTTAGTAAATTACAGTTTGTGCTGAATGCAAATTTAAAGATTTGTTTTCATTTAACTTTACATTTTGACTTAAAAATAACCCTGATAAAGAATATTTTCTGTCCCTGAAACATGGCCGCTGTTTCTTTTGAATATTTGAAGTTGTTGATTTTAACTCACTTTGGCCATAGCACTTTCATTTTTTCTGTATTGCTGTGTTTGTACCCTTATGGGAATATTCATTTTTATTTGTGCTATAGACTGTTGTCACCAGGACTGACAGTGTTAGAAAATGTAACAGTTGTCACTGGACAAGACAGGAAAAATGTCTTCAAAGAATATATTTTTTCATGACATCATTGTAAGAGGGGATTTCTTCATCAAGTGATATCTCGGGAAGTAGTCCTAATCCCTAATCAAGTACTAACAAGTACTCTTGTACTAAGGAAAAAAGATTTTGCTTTTTTTATACTTCTAAGTTTAATTTATGGCTATGTTTTTTGCATCTGGAAAGAATTCACACACAAATTTCATTATTGTCAAGTGTTGTCCCTGCCAAAGTGAGAGCACACACTCTTACATGCTTATGTAACATTTATTATTTTCTTGCAGATGTCAGTTGTGGTATTTAAAATAAGTGGAGTAAACGGCGGGATTGATATTAAGGGTGAAGATGCCATCATTTGCCTTCAAGTGAATGAAGTGGTTCCAAAACAGCTCGGGAATGTCAGTGTTTGGCAATACCTCAACAACCGGAATATGAGTAAGTGAAATATCCTAGAAATATTATTTATGTAATAAGACTATTTATGTTCCAACTGATGAAGACTTAAAGTTATCCTGTTAGACATTCACGTTTTTGCATATTTTGCATATTTGCATATTTTTTAATTAGCAGTAAGTGAATTAAGAACTTGTTTTTAAGCTCATGTACTGCTTATTGGTATAATGTAAATAGCCTGGTCTGATTAAAGTATATAAACCCTAAAAATAAACCTCTCTTTGGTCTGTTCAATATACTACTGCAAGTGTTTGTTATATCTGTTTGATTCATATAGTTTTAAATCCTGATTTATGATGACAATGCTTGGTGATGACCAAGTAAAAACAAAACAAAACTAATCCAAAACCAATTTTGGTAGTCAGACCTAAATGTTCTTTTTTGCCTTAGATTGCTTTTATTGTCTGACAGTCCAATAGTACCAAATCCAGTCCACAGTAATACACAATTCTGGCCAACAAGAAAACTTTTATCTTCCCTAACTGACCCAATTTCTTATTTATTTGTGTCTCAAAATTTCCCTCCCAGACACTGCAGCTCACAATGATAGAGTGTAAGCAACAGAG
The DNA here is from genome assembly GCF_032062135.1 of Pyxicephalus adspersus. Lineage (NCBI taxonomy): Eukaryota > Metazoa > Chordata > Amphibia > Anura > Pyxicephalidae > Pyxicephalus > Pyxicephalus adspersus. Next base: position 35,912,736 of record NC_092859.1, read on the forward strand.
GCATCACTGACAATTCAGAAGGAATCCATAATGAATAGTTGTGAATAGTTTCTGACTGACAAACTGCAAGCTTGTGAATGAGCTCCAACAATGCTGATAGCCACATCTGCAGTGGTATCATCTAACTACAGTGCTGGCAAACACAGCCTGCATAGGGGAGAAAGGAGTGGAATCTGCTTGTAATTCAGGAGCAGTGCAGCATTGCTTCTACACCATCAGAAGAAGTTGAACTTCACTGTCAGGATCAGCGGGTATTTGTTGGACTTTGCAGAGGGACAAAGAAAATCTTTATGTGCAACTAAGGTTATATGATGCTTGAGGTGTCATCAGGGTTTCCCTTTTCTCAGCCAATCACGGAGCGGAGCAATCAGGAGAGCCCTGCTATGCTGACAGTTCTGCTTTCTTGATTGCTCCCACGGCCCTAGCAGAGCTTCTTGGATGCAGAACAAATGCCACAGCTCCGCTAGGGTTGCAGGAGCAATCAAGAAGGCGGAGCTGTCGGTTGCTGGTTATCTGAATATTCCGGTTGTCTGGAGTTCTGGATTCTGGTTGTCTAGAGTTCTGGATAACCGGGGTTCTTCTGTACATAGAAATGATTCAACTGCTTCCTATGTGTGGTCACATAGGATTTGGCCTAATCTCCAGTAGTTTTCTCAGAGTCCATTAGGTGGCATTGTAGGCTAAGCGATCTTTCCAAAAGAAAAATGCACAATAAAAATGAAAGAACTACAGGCATTTAGCCAAAGGAATTGTAATATTTGGGGGGACTGGGATCAGTACAGTACACAGCTGTACAGCCAAAAAGTGCCCTATTTTAACTGATAATAGCTTTCTTTAACATACAGGAAAGTAAAACTGCTTTTCTTTAGCAAAAATGATAACAAAATGTACAGGTAGCAAAGTTAAACTTAAAGCGTTTGTAGCCTCCGCTACTAGGGTGCCTTCCACCAAGGTCCCAGAAGCTGTACGCTAAACTCTGCTGGCTGGTTATCACATCTGCACACCCCTATTCTTCCAGGATTTTCAGGCCCCTCACAGGTCCCTGGGCCAAAGGGTCTAAATCCACCACTAACTCAGAAACATACTTCCTTTTAGTATAACCAACCAGGTGGTTCCTAGCCATCTCCAAATCCAAATTAAGATCTGTAAAGCTGCAGTTCACAACTAACTATAGCCAAATACTCAATACATTTGGCCTTACATACCTCACAATGCTAGAGTATATTTAAAGTACATGTGAACTGTCTTACCTGGCAATGGATTTGTCAGTCATTCATTCTCTGTCATTCTCCAAAATTGCTTATACAGCCAGGACTTGCAGTAAAAGAAAAAGTAGCTTAAGTTTGAGAAGGCTGCAGGTGGCAACATTTCTAAAGGACCAGTGTCAAAAATATTAAATTATGGGTTTTCATATTTTATGGTATTCAGGTTATGATATTTTTAATATTTACATGCAGACAAATCTGCCTTGCAAAAGTAAAGGAGTTGGGATAAACTTTAACACTGAAGTTTGTACTTTTTTCCCAAAAATGTAGATTTTTACCATAAGTGATGGTTAAAAAACAAAAGTTTTTTTCTTTCACCTTGTTTTTGATGACCATCTTGTATAAGTTCTGTAGGGATCATCAGGGTGTTCTTGTTAGTTTTTTTTACTAAAGTAGCCATACACCTTGGAACTCTCATCTTTTACACTCTATGGGCTGACTCTAGGGAGTGTAGGTGGCAGCCCCCAGCCAAACTCCTCTACAGGTCCATCTTTTATTCACCTTTTCCCAGTCCATCAAGATATTGCCCATCAATACCTCAAACTGCTTGTCCAAATCGTACAAGTCGGGCCATAATGTATTGTGGAATTTCCCTTCAGTCCTCCAGAAAGGACTTATTTGAATGGAGTTTAAATACGATAAAAATAAATTGACCAAAAACCATTGAAGGTTTGCATTAAAAGTTTAATAAAAGGTTTAAGCTCCCTTTAAAACTGAAGGCTCCAGATGTGATGCTGTGTTGTTGGTAGGAGGAGGGGTGAGATTTAATCACCCAGAACCTGCAGCGAGCAGTGATGGGGTCTAGTTAATCCACAAGAGAAATCACACAGTCCTGAGGAATTACAGCTTTGTGGAAACAATTGCCTTATTTTAATCTATAAAGAAGAAACTGCCCTAGACGCCTATTGTGAGGGATTATGGGAAAAGCATATTTACAGCCATCTGTCAGGCAGGGAGAGGAGAGCGTGCTTCATTCTGTAACTGCACAAGCACAACTTTCATGTAAACCTACAGAACCCAGCCTTGTATTCTCCAGTCAACCCAACCAACCAATCAAATTTGGATTATTAGCATTAGTCCAACAAGAGAAAGGTGAACTCTGATTGGCTGCTACAGGCTCCTGCATTTTGTTTTATAAAAAAAGAATGCCATTGTTGACATGCCTCTGGAATTCTCACATGCTGGCTACCATACTGATATAATGATCTAATGAATTGTTTTTAAGTCACTGCTCCATAACAGTCTTAAAGTAAGAGCAAAGTCGCAATTTCTGATTTGCTTGATTTTTCCCAGGACTTGATTCAAAGAGTCATTACGTTAGCATGGCATCCAGGAGACTAGTAATTCAAGGAGTGCCTCTCTTTTCTGCCATGTGACAATGCTGGTGCGTGGCCATTAGCCACTTAGTTACCTCCATTCAGACAGGGAGAAAATCTCTGCCTTGGTACCCAGCTCCGATATAAAGGCTTCCAGTCTTCTATCTCTCTCTCTATCGGCCTGACTTATTAAAGCTCTCCAAGGTTGGAGAGGATACACTTTCATCAGTGAAGCTGGGAAACCTGGAATGGATCTGGTCCAGGGTTGAAAACATTTGCTAACAAATAGCAATTAACGTTTACGAAATCTTTTCCAGCTTTGCTGGATCCTCCAGCTTCACTGATGAACATGTATCTTCTCCAGCCTTGGAGAGCTTTAATAAATCAGGCCTATGACTATTAAGTGTTGAAGGAGGGAAGGGAAAGTAAGATTTTGCCTAGAGTTTGAATATAAATTTGGAAATCAGGTGAAGTGCATTTATTTTCGATAGAGTTGGGATTGTTTTGGGGTGGCAATTCAATGTTTAATATTCTATTTTTTTTTTGGTTTAAATGGTTACCTACACACACAGAGAGACTTTGAATTTTCCCAACGGGGGCACACAGCAGTAACTTTAAAAACATGTTTTGGTTGATTATAAGGTTTTGGAGGTCACACTGCCTTCAAGGTTTCAGGTGATAGGTTTAAAAAATGTAAGGAAAGTTAGTTAGTTGCTGGCAATTTCAAACTCCCACACTAAAAAAACAGCCAAGCTAATATTTAGAAGCCTAAAAGTAACCTAAAGAACACACTGGAGGGGATAAATAGCTGGATATAGTTCTACAATGAGAATCTACTGAAATAACTAAATGCAGTCAGATAGCACTTTCCCTTGAATGACAGCAGCTAATTTGCAACTTGCTGTGCAAACTCCCCCTGCTCTGATTCTTGTAGGCTGACAGCAGAGCATGGAAAGCTTGCATTGCATCAGGGGAACTGAGAATATTGCTGATGCTGCTCTTATCTGGTACATACCTTTTATTCTTACCAACACTACTGAGGTTTACTTACACGAAGAGCTAGAGTTATTAAAGTCTAGGTGTTTCAGATGATTGGTTCTCTGAGGGTTCCATTTACTGGTCCCTATGTCACTGCAGTCCTGGTCACAATGGCCATTAGAATGAATAAAGAGGGTAGGTTCCCCCTACATGGACCCAGACTGCAATACAACCTGTAGAATAAATTGCTAGTGCTGTGCTATTACTGTCTTGATTAAATGTCCCCTGAATCTTCAAAATGTTGGATTTCTAAGGCTCAGTATACCTTTTTATACCTTCAAATGATTATGGTGGTGCTGGCTCCTTCGACACCAGAGCAAGCCAAACACAGTGTATTGATGTAAGCGAATAAAACCTGACAATAAGTGCTTTTCAGCCATAAACAAAACAAGGTTTTGGCTTTACACTTGAACTGCTATTTTGGTACTTTCTGTTATGAAAAGATATGTGGTTTCTCCTTCCTGAAGTGCAACGCTGTGGTGGAGTGGCCTAAGTTCAGTCACTTATGGGTATGTAGATTGACTGCTCTGAGCAGACCTACTGTGAGCTAAAAATGGTCACTTTAGAATTTTTTGGAGTTGGTCAGTAAATGGAGAGGTGGGTGGATGGATAGGTGAAAGGGGGATAAGTACAAGCAGTAGCAGGGTGGGCATACTATATGTTTACCTTTAAGAAATATTTTGCCATCCTGGTCTTTCATGTTAGGATTTGAAGTAGTGTGCAAATTGTTTTTTGGGGCAAATATTACATTTTCATTTGTCTTTTTTTCCAATCAGGTTCCGATCAAAAGTCCTCATCGGGTGTAGAAGAAAAAAAATCTTCTCCTGAAATTAGCCTGAGACTAGAGACCGGCCCTAGCGCTAAGCGCTATTCGTTATTAGCAGCAGAGAATGGCTTCCTGCAGTGCCAAGTGACAGATTTCACCTCGGAATTCCTCACTTCTTCCCTGGTGAACATCCGCCATTTTGTAGAAGACGACTCTGTGGCTGAAGTCATGCCAATGAAGATTAAGCTTCAGAAGGCTCGGCTACATTTGCAGGTAAAAAAAAATGATAAATAAAAGCCCATCTGATGCTAAAATTTAACAAGCAAATTATCTCATGTCATTGTGAATTATGATTATTGTAGGCACAGTTACAGCCCTCTCCCCTCTTCCTGTGACTACAAAGTTATTGTGGTTTCCATTGTAATGCAAGGATGCTGGGAAATGTTGCCTGGCATTCTTTCGGTGCCCATGGCCACACATGATTGGCAAACCTAACAGCTGAATTTAAAAGTGAGAAAAAATGAGATGACGTACAAGCACTTTTGACCCATGAAAAAGATGTTCTGTCTACCTCTTTGCTTCTATCCGGTCTTTGTATTCAATTATCATGATTACTTTTTGTATTTGCCTTGTTTTATTTTGGGTTTAGTTAGGCTTTAAATCAAAATTGTTGTGTATATTTTCTAACTACATATGTACACTTTGTAACATTTACCTAAAAGTAGATTTTTGGCAATTGTGTTTTCAAACTTTGCTGATCCTTATTTATATAGTTACATTGTAGGTCAGGTTGAAAAAAGACATAAGTCCATCAACTTCAACCACTAGGGAAATAAACATATCCCCGATATAAAACCATATGAACATAGTTGGTCCAGAGAAAGGCTAAAAAAAATCCTTGTACAATTTGCTTCAACAGGGGAAAAAAATTCCTTCCTGATTCCATGAGTCAATCGGATGTTTCCTGGATCAACGTTCTCTGTTATCTTTACTTTAAAGCTTTAATACCCAGTTATACCCTTAGCAGATTTATTTATTGGAGACAGCCACTATGTAACAGCCTGAAGAACTCTTGCTAAGCCTAAATCTCAAACAGCTAAATAAAAAATGAATATACATCTATGTGGGAGTTGTTTTACCTGCCATGTCTGTTCATCCAATCTAGAGATTTACACAGAATCTGCACATACCTTCAGATCCCAATCCCAATGTGGCCACATAGGCCTCTTAAAGAGAACCTCTACCACAAAGCCCTGTCTTTAAGTCTAGTCTCTCGACCAACCAGTGACCGGACGGTAAAAGCAGAACCAGAAGGTTCAGTGATGCTTCAAATAATATGTCCTTCCCTTAACAGTTGGCAAAAGTTTTGAAGATTATCCATCTTTTAAAGTGTGTTCAGGTGCCCCTGAACTCAAAGGTTAAAATGATTGATGGGGCTCCACTCTTAATCCAAGAAAATACCATGGCTTACTGAGCACTCATTAGATGTAGAAAATCAATAAAGAATGTGTAGTCATCTCTTAGTGGATTGGTCCCAAACTCCCGGGCTGCGGACTGGTTCCGGTCCATGGCTGGTGAGTTGGGGGCCGCAAATGACAGGAAGCAGAAGTGCTGGCTGCAGGAGTGCGGGCGTTTCTCCTCACACTGCTTACACACAAGCTGCTGGGAATAGCAGAGCAGTGTATGTACGGCTTATACTTCTCAGGAGCTCTGCCCCCTGACGGCACAACAGTGCTCTTACACTACTTTGCTATTCTCAGCTAGTGTGCTTACAGGGGCAGAGCTGCTGAGAATAGGAGAATAGTGTAAGCTGTAAATATACCTGGCCGTGGCAAAATTTTATACTATGTTACCGGGCCCTGCTGTCAGAAAGGTTGGGGACAGAAATGTAGGGGCTAAAATTAGGACTTAGTGTACTGAAAATGTAAAGGAACATTGATTATTGATTCAAACTTCCACAGGTCTATTTATAAAGAAGTGAAACTGTGATTCACAAAACATTTACTGGCAGAGAATCTTCCAAGTCTAAGTGTTTTCACTGGCAGTGATGGATTCACCAACTTGAGAATGTTTAGTTAATCCCTTTAGAGTGAGGAATGATATCAAAAAGCTGCATTAAGATTGCATTTGCTGGAAAAGCCCTCATTCCTCTGGGTGTTTTTCAACCACGTTTCCTCCAGAGGTTGCTTGGGGTTCTTTGATCAATAATCAATTCGTGCCTCTCAGGTAAGTTTAAGTGACACCAATATAAGCAATGTACTTTTTTAGCATTTTTCCCCAGATCAATATTTGGGTATAACATGTTACTGGGTACTAAAAAAACCATGCACCATTCCAGAATATAGCTAAATGGAATAGAGATTTACATTCCATTAACAGACAAGAATGATGAGTGCAAAAATGTACCTATTAAAATATGACACTGTTTGCACAAAATGTGTGGCACTATAATATTTTAAAGCTTAGCAGCTGTTTAGCAAGTCCTGTGTTACAAATAATTGAGAAAAAGAAGAGGGGAGGGACTTTCTTTAATATAAAAATTAAAAACAAACGATAACACGACAAAACATGCAAACCACATCCTCCATATAATTCATGAGGATAGAGGTTTTGTTGTGTTATCGTTTGTTTTTAAATTTTATATTAAAGAATTTTTGATGTTACTTGTATTGTATGAATTTTACAACTGTTAGTTACTCGGCAAAATAGTCACGTGTGTATATATATTTATATACTGCATTTAAAGTCCCTCACCTTTCTTTTTCTAATATTTGTTATTTCGGGATGTGTCAGGTCTAATTTTGTTAAAATAAATGTGCGAGTCTCCAGGTTTGTTTCTTTAAAGCCCTGTGTTACACCTATGCATAGCTAGTGGAGTGATTGGGCTAATAACACATTTAAAAAAATAAAAATAAAGAATTGTATTGTGCCATACATGGTAATGCTGTTATGCAAGGTAAACAATATATATTTTAAATATAAAGTATACTCGGAATATATATAAATAAATATATGTTTAGCATTTTCATTGTTGGCAGATCATTTTGACTTAGCTTAGTTTTGAAGTAGCTCGCAAGCCAAAAAAGTGTGGGCACCCCTGATCCAAGTCTTCTAAACAGGCCCAGGTTTCGCACTGTGAATGTAAATAAATTGGGAAACTATATCGTCAATATTTACACTATGTTAAGCTACACAATGTCATTTTGTAACATTTCTGGTTTGTGGTGGGCATCAGGTTTTTATCAATGTAAAAAATATGCCAAAAGGTTGAAAAACACTGCTCTATCAGACATCATAGTTAGGTTCCAGACCTCTAGGACAGTTAGGCAGTACAGCTTGGGCAGGGCATTGCCCCCAATATTGATTTGTGATCCCCCCTACATTGACATGTGATGTCCCCGTTATTAAACATATTCAGAACATAAGCAATAGATGCCTTATTGGCTTACATGCTTTTTGCTGAGAGCTAACTGGTGTTTCATGCTTATTGTATTTAACAATTCAGCCCTTTTTTAAAAAAATAGGTTATTAGAATAAATACATTATACATTTTCTAATGTTTGCATTGAGTTTGGCTGTAAATTGACAGCTGGGCACTTTAAAATACTAAGCAGAAAAATCCTGCAGCTGCAGTGACACAATAAACATCATTCTGGATATTCTCCTCTCTGGCAAACTGGGGTTATTAGATTAGAGATGATTCACCACAGGCAAAAATCTATTACAGTATATTGGCCAGTACCTGTGAAACCCCCATGGATTCCTGAATCTCCTGACGCCACATCTACAGGTAATATTGAGAGAGGAGAAGCATGAATCACCACATCTAATGTATTATTCTATTACAATGTAATTGTTTTATTGCATTTACAACGTGTGCATGCCATGTGCCGCTTACCAGGAATAGCCATAGCTACATAAGGGTGTAGGGTAATTGGATACCTTCCTTTTACTAGATTTGTAGTTTGAATGACCCATGTGGCTGTGATCCTCATATCTGTAAAAAGGGCAGTCTGTATGATGAGCATTTTGTTAGCATTAAATTCCAAAGCATCTTTTTACATTTTAGGATGACAGTCCCCGGAATAACAACAGTGAACAACAGCCAGAGCCTTTGGTTCTAAATATTGAGAATCTCTTGGTAGAGAGATACGATGATGGATCATTTTGCGTCAGAGGTAGGTTTACATTCTCTTTAATGTACAGTGCTACGTAATATGTTGGCGCTATAAAAATCCTGTTAATAGTTCATAATAATTCTTCCATTTCTGTATTGGGACTGGTTAGATTTGGAGATTTAGGTTAGGGGGATAGTGGAAAATTAAGAGAGACCAGTTTATATGAAAAATGTTCCTATGTTTCTGTACATGGCGAGCTTGCTCTTATATACCAGGATTTCTGTTCATTAGTTATTTATGTTATTCACAGGTTGGATCTAATCTGTTCAGCCAGCAGGTGATGCTGTAGGTTGCATCTGGAAATGCACTGTTGCAGCCCCATCTGCTAAACCTGGTATTACAGCTGCACCGTTTCTGTAGTTCTAGTATTGCAGTTTATTGATACTTTGCTATACATTTTCAGCTTCTGGAGACTTCTGCCAACAAAATACAAACATACTTTTGGAAAGATCTTTGCCATCATTATATTATATGTGTGACATAAAAATGCTTTCTATTTGCTTAGATCCCTCAAAGCTGTATAGCTTGTAGAGCCTCATCTATAAGAAACATGTCCTTAGAGGAATGCAAGGGCTGCTATTGCTGATTTCCTTCCAAAAATCATAGCTGTCTGGATGTCATTGTGATCCATTGACTTTATTACTTTAAATAATTGACTTGTTTCTGGTCACTTATTTGGAAAGTATCAAACCTCCAGAATCCACAGCAGAGCAGGCATTTTCAGAAGATCAGCTGAGCAATGACAGTCTACATATTCCTCTGGATACATGTTTCCTTGCCTTACCTTTAGGGCAAACTGTCACAAAAGAAGCATATTGGCTACCTTGGTGATTATTTTGGCTTAAAAAAACCCTAATATAATAAAATGGTTATATCTCAAACATTGACTTGGAATACTTTATTCTAATCACTACCGTATTTATTCGAGTATAACGCTCACTCGTGTATAACGCGCACCCCTAATTTTCGATTAAACATCGGTATAAAATTTTGTTTACACCAAGCATTTTAATTGACAAAAAATATTATTGAACACGTGCGGCCATGATAAAAATCATTTATTAACAACTTAAACTGATATAAACACAATACCGAAAAAAAATTAGCGACAACAATATTTAATTAAAATTCTTCAGTCAGATTCATCATCAGATACACTAAAGAGTTGTTCCCATTCTTCTCGAGTTAATTTTTCATCAGTGTCCCAGTTGGCAGGAACATCTGTTTCTCCAGTTTCTTCGCTTTCTTCTGAGTCTGAATTCCACAGTTTGTCGTCTTCTGTGCCGTCCATTTTATTGCTGATGCCTGTCTTCAAAAAACTCTTGATGATCATTTCTTTTGGTATGTCTTCCCATGATGTTTTAACCCAGAATGTCACGAGAGATAGGCCAGGTTTCTTGAGGTTTCCTTTTGCAGTCAATTCTTTGTCGTCAGATTTCATCCAGGTAATCCACTTTTCCCTGACTCTGTCTTTGAAGGGTTTGTTTAAAACGACATCTAGTGGCTGAAGAATAGAGGTTAGTCCACCTGGAATCACAGCTTGAAATGTTTTTAGACTTTTCAGTTTGTCCTTCACAGTGTCTGTCAGGTGTGAGCGGAACTGGTCCCATACAAGCATGGATTTCTTCAGTAGTGCGCCTGGTCTAATATTCCAAACTCTATTTAACCATAAAATGATGCCCTTTTCATCCATCCATCCTTTAGGATGACAATGGATCACGACACCTGGTGGAAATTTAACTCCTTTTGGAATAGTCTTTCTTTTAAAAATCACCATTGGTTTAAGTTTAAAACCATCTGCCATACAGGATAACACAACGGTAAAATGAGTTTTCTCATGGCCTGTGGTTCTAATCTGGATTGTGTGCTTCCCTTTGCTGTCAATTGTCCTGTTGCCTGGTAGGTCAAAACACATGGGGGTCTCATCCATATTGCCTATCTGTGAAAGTTCAAAATTAATCTGCTTGCGTTGGTTGATTATGAAGGTATGGAATAAAGCGATCTTCTCTTCTAAATCATTAGGCAGCTTCTGTGCTATCTTTGTTCTCTGGCGTATT
>NC_092859.1:35923604-35924907 GCF_032062135.1 Pyxicephalus adspersus
TCTCTAACATTCGTCTCTGGTACAGTGAATTCTCGGCTAGCTGCTCGATTTCCATGAATTTCAGCATGATCAACAACTTGAATGAGCTTGAGCTTGAATGAAGCGTCATATGCACAACGTTTTCTCTTGCTACCCTGAGATGCCATCTAACGGGTACCAGTATATCAATTAAAATATGAAGAACACGGTACGCAAAACACTGAATTAACGGGATACAAAAGCAGTGCTTACCGTAACGTGTGGGCGAGAAAATGAAGCGGCAAACCCAATTCGGGGGTGGCAGGGCTGGGGTGGCAGTGGCGGCCGGTCCATTGAGGGCGTACACGAGGGCGAAGGAAAAAAAAAAACGTCGTCGCGTACAGTGAGCGGCTGCAGCCCGGGAAAGGCGCAGTGCAAACTCACAATTCGCGTACGCCCTCAATGGACCGGCCGCCACTGCCACCCCAGCCCTCGTTTATAACGCGCACCCAAACTTTGATTTCTTTTTTTGGTATAAAATTTTGCGCGTTATACTCGAATAAATACGGTATTTTTTATACCCCATAAAGGCTGCTAACACGGCTTTACAATAAACTTTAAGCATAGGTCCACTTGGTCGATGGCTCATTTTAGCTTGTTTGTTCTATACTTCTTATGTTTTATCTCTTGGGTTATTTTCAGGTAATCCAGATACAAGCACTAACTCCAGCTCAAACAACAAAGAATGGAACCATACAGGTCCCATAAACTGTGACGATACCAAAAGTATACAGCACAGAAGCAGCGCTACAAAATGCACACAGACACTTTGCGACAGCCCTGTTCAGGCCGGGACGTTAGAAGAGAGGAAAAAGTACAATCAGAAAGGACTGGCTGTTAGTAGAGAACAGGTAAGGTGCCTTTTAAGCAGCACTAAACGTTCAACTTTGAAAGATGACGTATAACAGATGTGCACAGTGTTCCAGGCATATGTCGGCCAGTTATCACACAGGGCATTATCTACCCTTATTCATTGCTGGCTAGGTAAACGCCTTTCTGCACAGTTATCTGGTATTACTCCTAAAATAAAAGCTCTCTATGTCTTTTATTTTTTAACTGACCACCCTTCCGACAAACACACACATGTATAAAGTCAAGCCTGGGAGACCATGCAACCTAGGCTAACCAAAAGTGGTACTACAGGAAGTGGGGTTTAAGTCCATCAGTACTGTCGCTGGAAGAAAAAAGTACTTCCACCCCTCACATTGCCAGTCTTCTCTGTAGTCCTTCCACCCCTCACATTGCCAGTCTTCTCTGTAGTCCTTCCACCCCTCACATTGCCAGT
>NC_092859.1:35924917-35948457 GCF_032062135.1 Pyxicephalus adspersus
CTTCCACCCCTCACATTGCCAGTCTTCTCTGTAGTCCTTCCACCCCTCACATTGCCAGTCTTCTCTGTAGTCCTTCCACCCCTCACATTGCCAGTCTTCTCTGTAGTCCTTCCACCCTTTACTTTGCCAGTCTTCTCTGTAATAAATACACACTACTACCTAAAGTCTTAAGAATGTGGAAGGGGAAAGAGATGCCAATTTCAATATGGGCAATATGGAAAAAGAACTCACTTTTTTGTCATCCCTTTTTGGGAAGGAATCTCTTAATTTCCAGTACGTGAGAGGAAAACTTTAACTCAGCCTTCCCTTCAGGTCTTGGGGTACCCCTTCTATATTAACAATATCCACAGCATACAGTACATATCTATGGTAATCAGTGGCAAGAATGTCTCTTATATGGTTGGTCGTTGAGAAGAATGTCACCCTACACATAGCAAAAATATCATTGGTATCAGTTAAACTGACCTGAGAGGCACAAATTGATCATTGCTCAAGGATCCCTTCAATCCGTGGAGGAACTGTCGGGTTCCACCAAATCCTGGTTGAGAAACAATACTCTAACTACCTTGTGGCTCCTGACTTCTCCACCCACCATGGTGAACCCACCATTTATTTATACTTTAGAAATTTCTATTGGCTTTAGCAGGTGGGACCTACACTGGGGTTCTACTGTCTGTATCTGCATTCTATAAAGTGCAATCTTTTTTTATTTTATCCAAAATAAACCTTTAAATAGGATTCTTTTGATGGCTGAATTGAAGTGTTCTGAAGCTCAGCAATAAACCGTCTGATAATCTTCTGAGCTCTTAGAGATCCTTCAGAAGTTAGATACAAAATTGTGATTTCTCTAAGCAGGGAACTCTTCGTCCAAAATTAATTATCATGAAATCACTTGTGTCTTTGAAGTGCTCCCGATTAATCAGGCCATCGGTTTGAGTCCCAGTTCACCTCTCGTGTCCCCAAGGAAAATTGACACTCTTTATGGAATGTTCTGGATTAATCAGCAGTTAGCAATGAAATATTTATGTCCCTTTGTGTTGCTTGTTATAGCTAGGAATACACTTCACATTGTTACCCACTGAGCAGAAGTATTTATATGCCAAGAAGTTTAACTTTCAAATCTTCTTATGTTTAAAGATATTTGTCCCTACATGGCCTTATAAAACTGAAATCAAGGCAGATGTAAAAGACACAGATTAACACAATTCTCTATTCAACAATACCAGGAAACCTTGACATGACAAGGACAAGCAGCACTCCAAGATTTGATTTGGAAGATGAAGGGTTGGCATTACAGCCAGTTAGGTGATGCTAATTGAAATTTATTGACAAGATGCCATCAGATCCAGTAAGCATAGAGATGACTCTGTCAGCCTGCTTCTGCTCTATCTCTTCTCAGTCAGTAGGCAGGGGGGCATGGAGATTACACAATTATATTCCTTAATTTTACCAAAGAGTTATTGTTACATTAGGTGTGTAATACCTCCAAAAACTTGAGGCTCCATAAACATGAGGTATGGATGAAAAGAAATGTAAATCCTTTGGCAGGTATCATGGCCCTCTTATACGTATTTAATTTGTGCATTTAAGATTAGTTTTAAAATGTATTAATGGATTTTCTGCACAACATTAAAATTCAGATGCTGTAGAGAGCACAGGATAGGGAATGTTTATAAAGCAGTAAATGACTTTCTGCAATCATCACTGGTAGTGATTTACTGTAATTTAAAACACTAGGAGGATTCACCTGCAGTGATGTTTGGTGTCAGATTCACTGCTTTATACCTATACTCCAGAAGGTCTGTGCCTCTTCAGCATTGTAATGGTAACTGAAGCTATATAAACTATTTATACACACTCATACTGATTACCTTATTTTAATTTTTTCGTGCAGCTTGTTGAAGAAAATGAATGTCTTAAACAAGAACTGGCCAAAACAAAGATGGCTCTTGCTGAGGCTCACATGGAAAGGGATAGCCTACTTCATCACATAAAGAGGATTAACTTGGACAAGTAGCCTTGCATTTTGTACTGGAATGAAGGAAAAGACTGAATATTTTTACTGTCCATTCCAGTAACAATGAAATCACCATGGTTAGCAGGTTACTGAAAAAGGAAATTACAGAGATTGTTTTAGTAGGGGGTTAGAAGTGACGTTCAAAGCTGTGCAGGGATTTATATTAAAACCTGTGCCCGAAACAGTTCTGTGTCCCACAGAAACCAAATATTTACTTGGTAAATCAGCATTGGAATATGAAATTCTACCAAGAAATAAAATATGGTTGGTTGCTGTGGGCCACAGCAACTATTTCACGTGCACAAGTTTGTAGGAATGTACACTTCATGTTTCATGTAGCCATCTTTATAACAAAATCATGCAGTTCCATTGTTAATTGTCAGCCCTTAAACTTTAAAGGGAAACACCATAAAGGCTTACCTCTGGATGGTCGTGAAATCTGCTGCACTGCTCTCCCATCTCCTACCAGTAGGTATTACTGTAGTCTGTTGGTGGTGAGCTAGGTACAGTCGATGGCCAGTGTGTGCCCAACTGCGTTTTGCAGTTGAGACTTTTCAGATGGCAAAAAAGTTTAATGGATAGAACAGTAATGGATATTATTTCCCTACACTACAGTTAGTCTTATTGGTGTTCCCCTTTTCAGAAAACCTGTGCTTTGCCCATGCAGAGCAAAGCAACAGATTCACTTAACTGTCACCTTCCAAGCATTACTTACCTTTTCTTCACTTCCTTGCAGCTCATTTTGGCTATAAAGACAGTGAACCCTGTATAAGATCCAGTTTGTGACTTGGAGCTTACACAAGGATTTAGGTTCTCTCCCCACCCCCAAGTGACAGGGCCGGGCCAAGTGACAGGGCCGGGGGTCTGAGTGTCACTGCTGTGGTCACAGGAGTATATAGAAAGTCAAATGCTCCTTATACCAGGAAGTACTTACTATTTCTTCTCTCTTGTGACTAAATCAACTGGGAGCAAAAGATGGGCGAGTCTGCAGCTGTGGAATGGGGCAGTTAAATGAAGCTGTTCCTTTGCCCTTCATGGGCTCACTTTTATTTTCAAAGTATTAAAGTTTGGAAGAATTGTTTAATTATTTAAAGAAGGTGTAACATCGGATAAAATTATTTCTCTTTAGGTAGATCGGTTTTAATATTGTTTATGAATTATTTTTAAATTTTTATTTGCACTATCAATAAATGATATAATGCATTTGCATTTTGAGTTTGGTATTTTTTTCCTTTGTTATATTAGTATGTGGATGCATTCCATTCTTTGTTAAAAAGAGAATCCAACACAGGAATGTAGGTGCTGCCATTGCTAGCTTGGTGTGAACTCAGGGCTGCTATACTTATTTTTGTTTCACTATTTAACATTTGAGATTTTGCTGGTCATAAACAGCGTATTTACCACTACCACTTTGATCAATCTAACGTGTGTACAATGGTCACATTACAAAAACTGTACAAGTTTTTAACCACCTGAGCGTTACACTGAGGTCTAGATTTCTGTACCAAAAGTGATCCACTGTTTTTCTTGAAATTTTTTTTTTTAAATTGTAGACCTGTAACTTACAGAAATATGTCCGAACAGGGGTTCTAGTAGATAATATGAATATAAAAAATGTATTTACTTTTATTTTTTTTTATTTTTTTGTATTGGATTGGATACCGGAGTTTGTATTCAATCCAATACAAAATGAGCGTTTGAATTTACCACGTTTTGAATGTACTTTGTATTAATTTTATATTATTTTGTATTGGATTGGATACGCAAGTTTGTATCCAATCAAATACAAAATATAAATTTGAATTTCCAAGTTATTTACTTTTTTTTTATTTTTTGTATTGGATTGGATACGCAAGTTTGTATCCAATCAAATACAAAATATAAATTTGAATTTCCAAGTTATTTACTTTTTTTTTATTTTTTTTAATTTTTTGTATTGGATTGGATACAGGAGTTTGTATTCAATCCAATACAAAATGACAGTTTGAATTTACCAATTACAAACTTTGTATTTATTTGAATTATTTTGTATTGGATTGAATACAGGAGTTTGTATTGAATCCAATACAAAATGAATGAATGAGTTTCTATTTGAATTTCCCGCACATGCGCCGACGTCATCACGCACGCAGAAGCCTTCCGTTTTTTTTTCTCCGCCGGACGGCTTCTCCCTGCAGAGATCATCCGGCGCTGGACGAAGACGGACGTGGACGATCAGCGGGACCAGGTAAGATGCCGGCCGGTATCTTGTGTTCAGCCGGCCGGGCGGCGGAACGCAAGATGCCGGGCGGCGGAACGCAAGATGCCGGGCGGCGGAACACAAGATACCGGCCGGCATCTTACCGGTCCCGCTGGCACCCTACGCTGGAGAGGGAGATCGACGGACGACGATGGACGGAGGACGACGCTGGAATAGGAAAACGACGCTGGAATCCTTACCTCCATGGTCCCGCTGGATGTGCACAGCGGGACCATGGAGGTAAGGATGTGACAAAATTACGGGGTTAACCATCCTAGCCATTTTTTTTTGCCCGACCTTCATACGGGCATAACGGCTAGGTGGTTAATGAAACCAAATATGTCAAGGATGCTTTAAATACAAAAAGACTCACTGCCCACTGTGTTCTGTATTAAGTGAATTATAGACAGATACTATTCCAAAAGTTTCCACAGATGATGATAGTTTGATTCAGCTTAAACACTTAAACTGTATTTCTGGGCAGATCCTCCTGGAATAATCAATCTCAAGGGAAATATTTATTGTCTGAGATGAATCTTCCTAGCCTGTTACTTTTGTTTCTATATGATAAGGTCAGATGTGACAAGATAATATGTCAGAAGGAATGTGAGGTGCAGCACTAGGATCTATGGTCAGCATACCATATACCAGTATACCAGTGAGTATACATGAGACATTATTTCTGGGTTCTATGCAAAATCCTTTATGTGTATGCTTTGTGTATATACACATCTGTCATTTCATGACCAGGCAATGTTAAAATCAATTGTACTTCCACAGCTCAGTTGCTTTTCTCACACACTCCCTGAATAGGCAGTGTACAGATCCATCACAATCACACGTCACCATCCCTCTGTTCCCTTTCTCCCTGTGATCAGGCAGTGCAAAGAAATCCATTACACTCCTATATGGTGTTTCTCTTGACTCTGCTATACTTACCTCCTCTGTGCAGCTTTTTTCCTTGCAGAATGTTCACTCCACCACTAGATGGTGCCCTTTATTTGGGTTAGTCCATTTATTTCTGGCAGTTCACTTTCTGTTGCATGTCAATATGTTCACTGAGCAGTGCAGGAATAAGCATCAGCACTCCTGCTGCAACACAAAATAAACAATATTTAAGGTATGTATACTTTTATTAAAAAATAGACATAGGAGAGCAATTATAAAGGTAGAAATTCATGTTAAACCACAGTTGTTATCCTTAACAATTGGAGTCTGACCATTTGACCTCAGTCTTAATCCATGGCTTTTACCCAAAAATAATAGTGGCTCAAGGTTATACAACAATATTGTACCTGTTTGTATGTCACTTCATTATCCTCCAACAACCATCCCTCTGGTCACTTGGGCAGCCTCACTGGGGGCCTGACAAAGGTAGAGCCTAGCTGTGATATAGAGAAAATTCAAGACCAAGTAACACAGCAGTTTGAAGGGACACGCTAGTAAACATAATAGGGTTTGCCAAAGCAGGAATATGAAGAAATACAACATACCTCAAATAACTATGGAAGCTGCCACTGCTTACACCAGGGCTAACAATTAACTTCTTTCTCCTCTATACAGTATGTCACTGAAGAGGAAAAGGCCAATGAACTTCTGACCTGCATACTTGTTCTGGGTCAATATGTCATGGAGAGAAAAATGTCTGCCATTTGTGACTTGGTTTTGAATCCCACCTATGAGTAGAAAGCAGCCTTCTGTTCTTTCCTTCCTCCTACCTACCGGTACATTACACCGTCTCTTCTAATGTGTGTTTTAACTCTGCTTAAGATTCTGCTGTCTGTCCTGGCCTTGCAGACATCTTTTCCAGTTATATCGACCCAGAATGAATTCTCCCAGTCTGTGCCTGTGCTGACCGGTCTTCTCATGATATTCGTTCTTCTGGATTCTGAGAGCCCCATTTTTGGAAAACCAACAAGTAACATTAGGCAGGCAGCCACATATGCAAACCAAGAAGACCCTACATTTTTGCAGAAAGATTTGGTATCCATAATGTCATATAACCACAGATTTTAAACATTTTGGATTAGGACTAGTTTGGATTAGGATCAGTTAGAGGGAGATAGGGGAATGGTTGGCTGAAGTAGTAAAGCCCATGCTAAACTTACCTTACCTTCTAACCCTTGTAGAGACCTGGGCCACTGCTCTCACATTTCTAAACCGTAATTTTGATTGGAGCATTGTGCAGGGGGGGGGGGGGGGGGTGAGAACTGGAGACCCGGACTGCTATGTGAGAGCAGCGGTCCCGCTCCCGTTGTTGGCACAGGGCAGCCTAATATATTGTTAAAGCACATAGTTTTCCACATACAGGTATTTCCCATTAAATACGTTATAGGGACTGTAGGTTTGTTCTTAGGTTGAATTTGTATGTAAGTCAAAACAGGTACATTATTTTAATAAATGCAGTTAGGACAGATGTTTGTCTCAACATATTAAGCAGTGTGGTGTCATTTACTGTATAAAATCCTCACTGTGAGTTAATCACAAACAAAGCAAAAAACAAAAAAAATTCTGGAGCAAACTGTGCTTTGATATGCAAAAAGATAAAACAACTGCAGAGTTTGTCTTGGTCATTGAAGAGTTACAAGATGTTGCAGAGCAGCAAAAACATTATTCTGCAAGTCATGCAAGTCTTAGGGACTACCTGTATATATTTTTTATTTTTATGCAGCTTAATTACATAACATAAATAAAAAAAATTGTTACATTTGGGCTTTGCCTACCTAGTAAGCCACTACACTGAAAAAACATGCAGACACTGGAATCTACATTCCTGTCCAGTATGTTTGATTTTGATTAGTGATTCATAGAGAAGAAAGCAAGGACAAGGCTGACTCTGCATTTTTAGGAACATGTCCACAAAGGTAGTTTAAAATTTCTTGTCCAGCCAAGTTCCCTTTTAGTTTTAAATTGCTTATTTTTTTTACTTCTTACAGAATTGCTATTTAAAGCATCAAAATGGCACAAATTAGTGGTATAAATGTAGCTAACAAGATCCTGGCTTTAAATATTCCAGTAATTTTACTAAAATGGAGGTCTTTGAAGTTGTTTATGTGAAAACATAATCAGTAATCCCTCTTTTTGTACACGCCAGCATGGGCACCCACTCCAGAATAGCAGCCCCTCCACATCCAGGCATTCTATTGGAAATTAGTGGGGACAAATGAAGAAGTTATAAATAGACTGACCCAAGGCTGCCTACGGATTCCAATAATGGAACTTCTCGTCTTTGAGCTACTTGAGGTTAAATTAGTTTTGTTCTGTGCTGTCAGGATTTGTTCTGACCTACGTTGTTAAAGGACACATTACAGTGCTGTTCATGATGAAATAACAACAGGAAAAAGCGAAAGTTGGCGTACCTGGGAAGGTGGTGAACCCAGCATAGTTACCAGCTGGGGCAAATTATCATTTTCTTTTACATCCCCCTTTCCCAGTCTCCTTTATAGATATTTCTTTTTTTTAATAGTAATCGTCAAATTATATAATTGCCAATAATAGGCATACAATATGGAGACAGTAAAGACTTCTGAATGATTTACAGTGGTGCTTTAAAGTTTAAATCTCTTCAAATTTTTATATATCTTGTAATTTGAAGATGAAATCAGAGTGGTGTTTTCAATCAATGAGATGACAATGGGGTGTGAATGAGACACCATGTTTACTTTATTTTTTTTTATTATCCAGCAAAACCTGATTATACATACAACACATTTGTGGATCATGGTTTGAACAAAGGAGGTGTCTGAGGACCTCAGAAAAGAGTTGTTGACGCCATAAAGCTGAAAAAGGTTACGGAACCATCTTCAAAGGGTTTGGACTCCACCAATCAAACAGTCAGACAGATTGTGTCCAAATGGAATAAATTCAAGATCATTGTTAACTTACCCTAAATGGGTCAAGAACCCACGGTAACTTGCAACTGAAGGCTATCTCACATCGGCAAATGTTTATGAGTCCACCATCAGGAGGACACTAAACAGCAACTGTATATGGAAACCAGGACACTTGAATTTTTTTGTGAACAAATAAAGCCAAAAAAGACCTTTTTGCCTTAAGTGGAAGTGTTATATTTAGAGATTTAGAAAAAAACACTGCATTCCAGCATAAGAACCTTATCCAAACTGTGAAACATGCTGGTGAGAGTGTTCTGGTTTGGGACAGGTTTACTACATTTGGACTTGAACAGCTTGCCATCATTGATGGAACAATGATTTCTGAACTATACCAGAGGAGTCTAAATGTCAAGACATCTGTCCATGAACTGAATCTCCAGAGACAGTGGGTCATGCAGCAAGACAACAATCCTAAACACACAAGTCGTTCTACTAAAGAATAGTAAAGAAGATTAAAGTGAATGTTCTGGAATGACTAAATCAAAGTCATGACCCTAATCCAACTGAAATGTTGTGGAAAAGCCTAAAGCGAGCTGTCCATGTGAGGAAACCAACCAACATCCAAGAGCTGATATACTTTTAGGGCTTGTTTGAAAATCAGATGATGTTTTAGATCACAATTATATAAAATAAAATCAAATTCATATGGTTTACAAACTTAAAAGCACCACATCTATGAACTATATACCTATTTTGGTAAAAGTACAGGAAAGATAGACAAGACTGTAAAAGTGGTACCAGGATAATACATAGGGGATGAAGATGAAGTGCTCAATGAAATAAGATTCACAAGCTTGATAGTGACAATTCTACAAGTTACTAAAATATACATGATTAGTAAAACCTTTTCTGTTTGTATTACATACCTTATTTTACACTCATTTTCATCACTGGGGCTCTATGTGTCTTTTTGCAGATGGCTGATATGAGAAGGCAGTAGGATGCTGCACATACTTCTACTAAAACAGGACATTGTGTTAATGGCAACATGGGATAGTGAGCCTTTATTAATGAAAATCTCAATAGATGAATAGTCCAGGGACAGTAATGTTGAGGAGGAAAATGCTAATGTTGCTGGAATTCCTCCATACTTGTAGTAGGTTTTAATGCACAATGTGGGAAGCTCATTGTGTGCAGTGAAATCAAAGTATGAAAGGAACCTTTACAACTTTCAAGATAAAAGGTAATGTGTTCACTTTAATAAACTTTATTATTATTAGACATATTAGTAAAATGTAAATAAACCATAACAATAAACTTCTCTTACTTTGGTCCCTGCAGAGATTGCAGAGTTGAATGTTACCTTCCCATTAATTTTATGCCCCTTATTTTAGAGTTGGTAATGAATACATAGCTGCATTACTTTGCATCTTCTATAATTGCCTGAAGTTTAGAATTAATACAATATCTTGGTTTCAGGTCCAGTAAAATTTACATTTCTATAGATCAGCAATAGAGATATTAAAAAATGGCTATAAAAAAAGGCTACAATCTCATACATATCAATGTTTTTATTGCATTGTACTGCCAACAGATTCCTTTGCAGCCTCCATCTGCAAGTCTCTGTGTGGAGGTAATCAATCTTCCTATAAAGTCACTTTCTTTGTCCTTCCTGTAGCTAAATCGCCTCTTACAAGTGTTTCATTGACTCTCCTCCCTGATGCAGTGTTAAAATGTAGATGTGAACCAAAGGGGGGAGAGATGGGCATTAGCCTTCCAGTGGAGCCCTCTGCTTTTTCCTCCACCGCTGCGCCTCACAGATTTATTTTTAAATCTACATTTTAACAAGACACCGGATTTTCAGCTTCACCATCTCTCCGTCTGCACAGTCTCGCACACCGTGAAGGTCATCGCAAATTATACAAGCTCATCCTGAGCAAGGTGCATTAAATGGCATTTCATCTGCTACCTGGAATCAGTTTATGGTTAAATTGCAAACTGCAAATACCACTTGCTTGTCTGATCTCAGCAGAGGTACACAAAAGCTAGTCTGGAGGAGTAGAGACGCTGAGAAAAGACAAACATTCTTTTTTTAATGGCTGTATCAAAATTAAATACAGATTTGATACACATGAAAGGAGAGCTGACCTAGAAGGGAGCTGATATAGTCTGCAATTATGGAGGGTGTGGGGAGAGAGGACTTTGCTGGATTATAAAGCACAGGCAGGGAAATTCAAGCAAGGCTCCGAAAATAAGCGCCTATTACTCCTCAAGGACAAGGGTAAACTGAGTTTTTGAAACATCACATGACCTTTGTTAGAATTGATCACCAAACCACCAGCAGTACTATTTCAGGCTCTGGGTATCATTAGTGATGGTGCTTCTATCTTTAGAATGACTTTACTGGATGGCAAAATATATGTAATACAAACAGAATACCTAAAAGGAGAAAACACCCCGGGGATAAAAAAAAAGCCTTGGCAGGTTGAACTTTCAACAAATCAGCTTATATCCAGGTTCATTAAAATAAAGGCATGCAACAATGTACAATTAGTTTTTAGAAAACAGTAAAAGCCTATCCTCTGCCAGCATGGTATAGAGAAGGTAATTGGTAGAAGTAGTGATCTCTCTGTGGAGGTTTAACACACCTCCTGCCAGGCCTTGTTTGAAAATGCTAGCTCTAACTCAGAAAAGGATGTAGCAGACCTCTGTAGAGGGACTACTGCTTCCACACAGCAAGACACTGAGAGAGACTTTTCTGTTTAGGCTGTGGCTGCCCACTAAGTATAATTAACTGTAAGACTTTGCACACTTTTTGTATTGATGCACTTGGAATGTATTTAGTTAATTTAAACTTAAAGGCTGACTGAGCTTGCACTATAAAGTTAGTACCACTTATGACATGAGACCTTATATAGAACAATGCATGATAGCTGTAAGGAAAAAAAAACTATAAAGAAATATTTTCCACCTGCAGCAGAGGAGGGCCACATCATAATCTTTTAGGAGATATACTAAGGCTATGTACACACATCAGATGATTCTCGTCCGATTATCATTTTAGGGCTAGCATTGGATGAGAATCTGATGTGCACAGAGGCCGTCCAACGTCGTTCATGGATTCATCCTGGATCCTGGATGGATCCACGAACGACCGTAATGCAAGTGAAGGGCAGAGAGCACAGTGGCGTGCCGCTTGCTCGTTCTCCCCCCTCCCCTCTCCATAGAGCAGGACGGTGCTGTATGTAGAACGCTCATTCATGTATCATGCAGTCTTTTGTTGTTGGAAAGGATCGTGAAAGATCCTTTCCAACGACAAAAATCTAACCTGTGTATGCAGCCTAAGAAAGCCAAGGGTCCCAAACTTTAGAAGAGACTCAGACTAGACTTCCTGAAACATCGTAGAAATGTATTTTCTAGGGTTTCCAGGATCTTGCTGGAAGGGTTATGACATCACCTTATCCAGGGTGAAAGGCGGGTGAAAGGTTGGTGTATTTTCTAACTCTTCTCCACGCTTTTTATTTACAGCTATATGTTAAGGATAGAACAGTAAACTTTGTAATGACACAAATTAAAATATTAATAAACAACTATACAAGATGAGGCTTCTTAGGTGTCAGTGTCCATAGAAGTTATTTAAGTTGTTAGAAAAATACCACAAATATATACATTTTATTTAATACAAAGGTCAGAACACTATGAACACAATTAATTAAAACCAACTTTATATTCTAAGATTCTTCATGTATTATGGCTTTCCACCGCCAGCAAAAAGATGATCAAATAGAATGCGAGGAATCCATATAACATATCCTCATCATATCCATCTGATACTGTTGTGGGTAAATTTCTATGGAATCTATTTATAAAGCAGTGAATGTGATATTTACTGAAACACTTAATGGTGGTGAATTAGACACTGCTAATGAACATGAGCCTGGAAGATTCTCCATCAGGGAATATATATTTCTCATTTTCACTCACACAGAGAAGCAGATTACCTCCCGGCCATAGGACACTTTGGATAACCTTGCCTGTCTGCATGTGATATGTAATATGATGTATGAAGAATAGGTTTATAAAATATATATGTGCAGAATTAAAAGTATAGAGACCTACCATGGGGAAAAGACTGTTTATGTTACAATCCACAACATTCAACTATTTTACATGCAGTCCAAGGGATGAATTGTTCAAGGTTACCCCGTCAATGCATCCATATTCTATCACCACTCCCTGGCCCTGCAATCCAAAAATTGATATACACCAATTAATATATTATTCCTATCATATGGCTTAAACATCAGACCTCAGATAAACACACCTATTAGTCTTCAAACAATAAATCTCCTGGTAAGTCCACCAAAATATGTTCACCAAGAGGGAAGCCTGAGAGCGATGGGGGATAGAGTCACTTCATTGAATTTTTGTGGTTGGTATGTGGATTTGCCCTCTCTGTCCTTGTAATCATTGTCACCAATAAAACATTTAATAATTGTAAATGTCACCAAAATAGATGGTAAATACTCAATGGGAATACCAATTTTAGGGACAATCTATAGGGGATATTATTTAATCCCTCTTACACTATCCTACACTGCAAAAAAAAAGTTTGGGCCATATTTAAAGTTGAAGTTTTAATTGTCCATTATTTTGCCTTCCCTGGTTCCTTTACTTTATGGCAGTTCAGATCTATTGTAAGCAACCAGCAGGGCGCTGTACATAGCTGCCTGAAAACATCAATGCACATGCCTCAGTGCTCCTATCCAAAGCCCTCTCCCCAATACAAGAAGTGAGCTGTCTCTTGGTAGCAATTCCAAAATGATATCTGCCTGGAGAGATGAGTGTTCATAAGTAGACCATTTCCATGAAGACTGCCTTAGGTAAGAGCACATGAGTTGCTGAGTCTACATGAAATAAATTAAATCCAATTATTAAAAATGACAGTCCAGAGACAGTGATGAGAGAGAGAGAAAAATGCTACATGATGCTGGATATCCTCCATCCAGGAAATGAGGTGATCTTTATCTGACATGCTAATGCACATAGTGAGAAGCTCACAGTGTGCACTGAGATCGGAATAAGCAGTTTCCATACCAGAGCGATTTATTACAAGACTGCTAGCTGACAGCAAGAACAATTCATGCGAAGAAGGATGAGCAGAGTTACAACGGGACTCCACAGACCACATTTAGGAGTCACTTCTATTAAAACTCCTGGCTTAGTTTACAATATTAACTATTAGCGACCTAATTTTTTTGCTGCATTTCGTGGTAATAGGATTAATACAGAAATTCATTTTAAGCTTCTGTAAGTCAAACGACCCAGTTTCCCCATAATGTTTGTGAGCTTCTCATTATTTTTACACTGTTTCTTATGAATAGACAAGCAGACAATGGTTGTGCCACTCCAGTAAATGAGGTCTTTGTAGTAATAAGGTTCTATAAATCTGCAAGAATTTGGCCTCTCCCTGCTGCTAAATCCTTTCTTCAGAAATGGCTGCAAAATGCTGACTTTCCCTACTGTGCTGCTAAACTCCTTGGCGGCCTCCAGCATCTAGGATAGAACTTCCAGCTCCCGCTCTGATAATAATAGGTGCCATTAGAGTGTCATTAGGTCTATTCTTGTCTCTGCCTTTTCACTAGTGTTTTGCTCAAAGGTATTACGAAACTCATTTTCTGTTCTTGTCACTCTAATTAATCACTTTTTTCCTAATCAAATCTATATGTTCGTTAGAGCTCCCAAGTGGAAGCCTACGTCACATTCTGTGCTTGTAATGGAAAAGCCGTGTACGGTTTTATTTATTTAAAGTCAGCGAGTAAAGCTTGCTGATAATTGATGAGATTGCAGAGATAAAAAAAGAGAAAGTCAGCAGAGATTTTTTTGGGGGTTCTTAAGGATTCTTAAAGGTTCTCCTGGCATGAAGCTAAAATACACAACTCAAATACTAAGCCACAAAACTCGAATATAAACCGATCTTAATATAAAATGAGTTTTTTTGCCATATGAATACAGGAAAATGCTTTGACTTGACTATAATCCTGAGGCAAAAAATGCGGAGATCACTGCTAACATTCAAAACAGTAATCAAAAGAAATAGCAACACAATTATTGTGAATAAATACATCCATGGTGTTTTATTTTGAATACATTTATTTAAAAGTGGAAAACATTCAAATCATATGGGCTCCGTCTGTATATCTTGTTTCCATTTTCCAGGGAAACTATTTTGTACCTTTGAGTTGGTTATGATTGGTCAATTGCTCATAAATGATTTTTGGTGCATTATAGTTGGCCACCAGTAGATGGTGTTGTGTCATTATGTAAAGTGTGTAACAAAATAATTTCCTCAACAGCAAGAATTTGTTACATACTTTAAATAAGGACGCTGCACCATCTACTGGTGTGACTTGAGTATAAACAAAGATTCCTCTTCCAATGGCATTTTGAGTGGAGACCATCTTGGTTTATATTCAAGAGAGTAAGGACAGGATATACTCTACTTGCCTAACAAGTTTTTTTGCTGTCCAGGTGGCTTTAGTCACCCCTTCCAGAGATCTGCTAACCTGCTAATAAATCTAAAATAAATAAAATACTAAACCTGTTGTGTCCATGAAAATGAATAAATGTATAAAAATATAATTGTGTCAGTGGAAATTACTATTCATTGTACCTATCTCGCATATACTTTTTGGCATTTTCTTGGTAAAAAAAACAATTAATCTTTCAGCATGCTGTATGCCCTCAGACAGTACCCAATTGTCCTTTGTACATCAAATATATATCCATATGTAAGCAATAGGTCTTGACATTCAAATAGGGCAAGCGATGTTTTGGATCAGTATTCCTGGCTGGTCCTCTCTGACATGGATTGTCTGCACAGGAGGACACAGCTGTCAATCTTGTGTCAGTCTCAAATTGTTCCTTAACAGAAATAAATTCCCTAATGAAAAGCCATTGTCAAAGGATGTTGGTCTCTAAAAAGAATCTTAAACTCTTTTGTGCAGTATAAAGATACTGTTGATGAAACCACCTGGCACATCAGAAAACCAAGGTGGCACCACAGGACTTTGTGCCAATGGCTGGCAGTAGCTTACAGTTAATGAGCATGTTGTTGTGACCATCTACCTAGATCTGGAAGAAGCAGAAGTCATGCAGATGTGAAACCTGGCATGAAACTGTCCAGTACTGAAAAGCATGGGTGGCAACATTTCAGTGATGATGGATGGTGACAACAGAGAACCATACCTGCATAATAAATGTAGTCTCCCTTCCTTTGGAAACCAGATGAAAGGGTAACAGGGGGAGAACATTGCCACCGTATCAAAAAAAAAACTACCTGAACAAGGAGCATGGAAGAATCAATTTATTTCAATGAAAGCTGCAGAATAAAAAAAAATGAAAATAACTTTGGAAATAGCATTGCCATGGTAAAGTCATTAAGAAATTTCAGTGATTGGGTTAACATATTCTGTAAAGCAGAACTCCAGTCCTAAATAGTAAATGAACAGCCTAATAAAAGGAAAAATAAAAGAATGAAATTGTACTTCAGTATTCACCTTCAATGCAAAGATTTCACTAGTACTGTATGTGTCTGCCTGATGATTGTTATAATATGATAAAGTATATTTGATTACAGAATTTCATCAATCTGTGTCTATACTTTCCACTCTACACTTAGTTTTGTCCCTATTTATCTGATTTGCTACCAGCAGGGTGACACTTAAATTGTCTAGTTGAAAAAGAAATTAGTTTTTTTTTTAAAGTCTAGATTGATGAGAAAACATAATTAACATCAAACCATAAAACATAGAATGACACAACACCCCAAAACATACAAATATTTAGAGATAAAAGACGTCTGATATAATCTTACGCTCTGAGCTGCCTAGACTGTGGTGGGCTGATGGCTTTACACATAATGATAAATCATTTGTGCAGCTTTGTATTAGGAATAACTTGATTACACTGATCTTGGTAATCTTGGTAGAAAAGTCTGCCTAGTGTTCTGAAATAGTAGAGCATCTACTAACATTTGTTTCGGTGCCCTTTTTTTAAATCTTACCCTTTTTAAGCTTTGCTTAAATTTTAGTGTGAAAGCCATACTGAGCTCTAATAGACTCTTTAAGCCTATAGAGAAAAAAATCTCCACATCCAGGTGGAAGGTTAAGATTTGGGGTACATTCATGGTATGTCCAAATATCTGTGAACACAATGACAACCCCCCCTTATGAGCTTGTTGGTTATGTTCTTCTACAACCACTGGCATCAATATGATTCCTTCTTGCTGCTACTCTCCTTTGGAAAGTCTTTCCACAAATGTACCTCACTCATCTAAAAGAACATTTGTGTTCCTCAAGTAGTGAGTTTAGACAAAAAGACCTGGCTTGCAATTTGTGTTATTTTTGTGTTTAATAGACTTGGGACTACTTGAGTTCCTCCAAAGCAAACTCACAAAACCATGTCATACAGAGTTGGCTTTACATTTAAGGAAAAGCTTCCCGAAACTTTTTCCACAAGGTAGTAAGGACACGATTGTCTAAAATATCTTTGTATGCTGTAGTATTAACATTCACTGGATACCCCTGAACCCAACAATTTTATTTGCCCACATCCATTTGGCCATATAGTGGTAGGTGTAATTGTTGGGTGTCCACGTATATAGGGACACAGTCCTATGTGACTGTTAAACAAAACAGTGATTTCATTGCCAGGCTTTAAGTATTGTCACCCTCATGAAGCAAGGACTGGGAGGGTCACCAGATGTTTTTATTAAGTAAAAAAACAAGATTTGGCATATATATGTATTGTTTTTCTAGAATTACATTGGAGACTATTCTTGG
Organism: Pyxicephalus adspersus; assembly: GCF_032062135.1. NCBI lineage: Eukaryota > Metazoa > Chordata > Amphibia > Anura > Pyxicephalidae > Pyxicephalus > Pyxicephalus adspersus. The sequence goes on from NC_092859.1 coordinate 35,941,850, forward strand.
TAATGAACCAGGACAGGCTGAACAATCCTGACCTAATAAAAGCGGAGTCCGCAGTTACTGTCTGTGAGTTACATAAGTATGTCAGCCCAAGGACACCTTCATTTTTTACAATTTTTACTAAAGCTGAGTTTTTATTGCTCTGTGGCTCTTGATCCCCCTGCTTATGAACTACCAAATCTGTAAATTGGCGAAACGTTTGGATCCCAAAATGGCACATGTGATTCCAGGTTTGGTATTCTGGAATATTGCTTGTCATGTCTGCACAGCCAGACCACCTGGGTACATGTCCTATATAAATTCTTTTGTACCATTATTATTTAGCTGAGTAGAACGATTTCTTGTTTCTGCAGTGCTGCCAATGTATTCTTTTTTTATTTACTGACAATTTTAGACTGTTCAGGTTCTGCAGCTGATTAATGCAGGTAAGACACTAACTACATCTAATTAAATTCCAAGTCCATCTCAGTTTAAAAAAAGCAATGCCCAGAAACATAAAAAAGCATCTTTCACTTCCCCTATGGTGCCGTCCAGCATCTGCCTACTTATGGATTTCATTATGTTTGCAACTTTTAACTTACTTCATGTAAGCCCAAGGTGTCAAGGACAAGCCCTATTAGGGGTATGGGCATCCAGCCACCCTGGGCTCATAGGAGAATGGTGCAGAGAACAGTGCTTATATCACTATATGGTACAGCTCTCTGCTGCATTAAGAATCTGCTTACTGCCAGAGAAAGAAGAGCAGAAAGGAAAAGTGGGAAAGGAGAAAGGGTTGTGGAGTTTGGCTTTAGCTATTGAATGTGTAATTAAAGTACTAAGCACTATTGCACCAATTGCAAATGACTCTCAGCCCTGAAATAAGACTATAGATAAATGTAAATATTTATTAAAAATATATATTTTTTATATACTACTTCAATCTGTTATATTATCTATCAGGACTGGTAGAGGAAACAGAGACAAGACAATCACGGTTTACTCTCTTCCAAAGTTCTATATTGGTAACATAAGGATGAGAGCAGAGTGATGGCCTTATAGGTGTTCCAATGATCCTTTGCTATCCATTTGCAGACTTCTACATTCTGGCTGTATAATCTATGCACAATAAGTTTTCCAACAACTATAGTCTACAACAGTACACCTACAAAATCTGGTTTATATCCAATCAGGTTGTTCCTTGCACCACAAAGCTGTTAGTAAATCAGACAGTGACAGTAATAAAAGACAAGTTGGCAACACTAATGTCATGAAATATTTTTTTTCTTATATCAGAGTTACTTTAAGCGAGATGTACAGCAGAGAAATAATGAGAGACACCAATTGCCTAAACCTTCATTTGAGCTTCTGCACAGCATGACTTCCGATTCAATAATACAGCTCCATATCGCCTGCCTGCTGTGAGCCCACACAACAGGATTATGGAGCAGTACATATAGCTGTGTCATTTTACAAATCCGCCAATTCTAAAAAATAGGAAGAAAATATATCATTTCCTACTGGACATTGTAAGACAATCTCTGTCCTGGTGATCAATTGTAAAACACAAAGGGTACACTTAAAGTATTATTGCAATTCAAACTGAAGCAGTGATTTTTAGTACCATGTAAAAGGATCTGCATATTTCTACAAGCCCACATATTAGATCTGGTCTGGAGAATGGTTTAAATTAGTGCAGTGCATTATCAGTCCACTAGAGGAGAGATTTACAAAACACTGCAAGTTTATGGCTTTTTAAGGGTTCCCTCATGCTAAAAAGGCCAAGAAAGTCTGGTATAGGGCTTGCCACTCCTTTTGTTCTGTCTATTTAAAAGAAAGGAGCCTTCTCCAAGGTCTTGATATCTCTTACATTTACACCCAGTAGTTTCTTGAATATGTTTAGTGTTTTGCATAAAGTACCCAAAGCAGGGGCTTATCTGTGTGGGGCAAGGCAACTAGATCAGGGTTGTCAAACTAAAATACAAAGTGGGACAAAATGAAAAAATTTGGACAAAGTTGCGAGCCATCTTTGATATTTATTGGAAAGGCTGCTAATAAATGTCAACAGAGGAGGGCGCGCTTGTGCGTCCAGATTGATGCCCCAGCAGAGCATTCTGGGATTTGTAGTATTAGAAGTGTGGGCCAGCTCTAGTAGACATTCTTTATTTTCTCACAGGTCAAATATAATTACAGATGACACCCCTGCACTAGATGAATTAGCAAGAAGGCTGCTCCATCCAGCACCTGGAAGTTGCTCTTGGAGGAATTCCCCCCTCCTTGCTGTTCTTCCACTCCATACAAGCGCCCCTCCATTCCTAATGGTGGCACCCTCATCATCCATACCGTCATCTATGCTGGAACCCACACCACTGGCCGCAATGCATCTGATTGTCCAAATCTACCTTCCAATGGAGAACCCCTGCCTCCCACATTAGACCTGCATGACAATTTTATTTAATTAATGGGATTGTCCAAATATATTGACAACTATGGTATAGGGAAGATGAGTATGCAGTGCTTGGGTGCACATTACCACACATTAAGCAAAGGGCAGCACAAGAATATGTGGATCACCACACTGTCCAGAAGGATGGAGCCATGTTGGTTCAGGTATTATACAAGATCAGTACCTATTTTCTGGACATAGACACTGGCTCAGAGCTGTAAACCCAGTGCCTGTGCAGTTTGTGGCTGTGTTGCAGCCAAATGCATCTTCCCAATGCACCACAGCCCAATGCAAGTTGCAGAATTGCTGTGCACTGCACTTTCCAAAAGCTCTGCATGTATTACATTCTTTGTCATGTGAAACATTGAGCAGAATGGGCCATAATATGAGTTCTGCATCACAGACACACAGAATGGTATTAACCCTTTAACCACCACAGACACATAACCTGTTCCATAGATGAAAAGAAATCTTTTCAGCAAATGTTCATAGAATGCCAATCATGAGCTGTGGAGGAGGAACTCAGTGTGGTTATGTCAGGCGCTGTGGGCAGCAGAAAGAATATTCTGTGCTTTCTTCTTCAGCCCACCACACTTTGCACTGTGGACCCGCTCATCCTATAAAGGATTCCATGAATATACAATACCTTTTGTATGGCATGTTCTGTATGTCAGCTTCCCCCATACCAGTCACAGGGTATTTATTAAAGTGTCCCCTAGCAGCCAATCAGAAGGTGCGCTTTACTGATCTGACTACAGCAAACCAATTTCTTGCTGTGGGTCACCACCGCGCTGTGTCATGGCCTTGGGGTATTATATAGTCCAATAAGAGATTTTTATAAACTGAGAACAAGACAGGGGATAAGCAGGTGCAAGGTGTGCTGCTGCATGAGGGCCCTGGACCTTTTCCAGCCGACAGGGGCCCTGAGTCAGTTCAGCAGGGGGGGGCAGGAGGTCCCTATTGGCTACACCTGCCACTGACTGGGACACACAATGATTCTGCCATTAGGTCTTTGTCCAAGCATTTCTTGTTATGGGTGACATTTGTCTCCTAAATATGTTCCTGTGTTGTCACCCTGCTATAGGTTCTCTTGGTGGAGAATATTAGTAGTTGTGCTTCGTGCATGACCCACAAAGAGATTGGAGCAGGGAGAACAGCAGCACTGACATACAAATGGATAGAACAGGGGCACTGCAATAAAAAGGCACAAATCCTTCATCTGTGAAATAATCTTTGGACCACCACTGGAAAATAAAAATGCAGCATCAGGTAATGCGGATTTGTGGAGCAGCTATCTAAGCTGGAGGGCAGCGTTGGGGCGCAGTGACGTCCTCAATGCCTCCTAGAAGTAAATGGGGTCATTGCACTTTTTCTTTTACAGTGTTTTGTATTTGGGAGGTGACAGCTATCAGCAATGTGAACCGGCCAATTCCAGGTTTACTTTAAAAAAAAATAATGAAAAGTGACAAACATTTTTCACTATTCAGAAGCCAGTTTTAGATAATGCATGGAAAGCTTTCCCTAACTTTCTGTTCTGGTGACAACTGTTATAATATACGGTAGATTTCTTTCTATTATATTCTATAAAATTTCGGTCCTGGTAACAGGGACAAATATAACATGTTTGTATCATTTTTATTTCATATGGAAATTTAGAGAAATACCCTCAAAGCGGCTTTCTCACTGTCATTTTAATCTAATAACTTCCTTGATCAACAACTGCTTTTATAAAAGGATGTGCTGCACTACAAGGGGCATTCTGATATGAGTCATAGAAAAATCAGCTCATCATTGTTCTGCTTCTCCTTTCATTGTCCCCTCAAGGTTAGGAGGTAAGGGGGCATATTACTGGTGTACTGCAGAGAAAAATCGGATTCTGTGTAAATCACCCAATTGGATATCTAGAACTAAAACTCCTTTTGGCAGGTTATAACTATGTCCCATGTGTATGTATTCCATCTGTGTGTCCAGCTTTAAGCCTGGGACATTGAAATGAAGAATAGTATATGGTAAGGTTTAGTAAGACTTAGTCTACACGAACGTTTTGCCCAGGGTTTAACCTGAGGCTTTAAATGTCCATGTTTGAAATCCCCCATGCATTCCAAAGGGCTAGTCTACACAAGGACGTCTTTATCTATAACGTTGGTTGGGGTTAACGCTGGAAAATGCTTCAAATGATTTCGATGGGGCTTTTTACCACGTTTATAAGCACTTAAAACGTAAATGTGTGTAAACCCTTTCCAGTTTTCCAGCGTTTTAAAGGCAAGCTTTAAAACACAGATAAAAGTGCAAAAACGCATATAAACGCAGTAGGAACGTTTACGTGCATTTTAAAAAACGTCTGTGTAGACCCAGCCAAACTCCCCATACATGAGCAAATTCTGATCCCAGATCCCGATCATCACATCCAATATAGGGAGCTGAGCTGATGATTGCACAGGATTCTCCCACTCACCTGCACACATGACCCAGCATCCTCCCACTCACCTCCACACTCTGCCTCCCCCAAGGCACACATTGCATGCCACAGCCCCCCAGGCATACATTGATGACATAGCCCCCCAGGCACACATTGATGGCACAGCCCCCCAGGCAAACATTGCATGGCACCCCCTGAAACACACATTGCATGGCAAAGCCCCCCCCCCCAAGGCACACATTGCATGACATAACTACCCCCCCAGGTAAACATTGCATGGCACCCCCCAGGCACATGGCACAGCCCCCCTCATTTGGTCCCCCCTGTGACTTCATTGGGCTGCAGCTTGTGGCTCCTGTGCTAAAATCAGCCATTACCGTAATGTGTGGAGCAGACGCGCACGCCTTGATTGACAGGCGATATCCATAGAAACAGAGCTAGCAGAGACACTCCATACAAGCAGGCTGGCTGGGTGACGAGTCTCTGCCATATACGGCGCTGGGAATAATGCAATAGATGTTTTTTCTATCTTTCTCATCCTGAGAGTGAGATCATTGAGTAACCTTCTTCCTATCAGAAGGGTGATGTGGGTCTGGAGGGTCAGGCTGGTACCCAGGCTCACGTGTTGCAGTGTGTGCACCTTGTCACCCCTTGTCATCCCCACCATCCAGACACCCCAACCCCGCTGATTTGGATTTATTGTTGCATTTTTTTTTTTTATTTTTCATTGCATTTTTGTTTTGCAGCCACTCTGGTGGCTGGTGGGCTGAGCCCCACTCTGATCTATTGGATTTCCTCTTCTTTCTCTTGGGGGTGGTGAGTATGATTCTTACTAACTGCAATGTTACCATGGATTATCCCCCCCCCCTCCATAACTGAGCCCTGCATGTCTGTACATAGAAACCTGTGGGTGGACGGATGGGGTGCAGAAGAGGGGGTGCATGCTGGTGACTTGTGCTGCAAGTTTGGGGCAAGAAGGTGGACTGTGAGCCAGGGGTCACAGGTGGAGGTGATGGGCATGCGGGGGGGGGGGGGGGGGGGGGGGGGGGGGGGGGGGGGGGGGGGGGGGGGGGGGGGGGGGGGGGGGCATGGCTCTGCCAACCAAAGGGCAGCCCTGATCATGGTGCCCAAAGCTGCAGATTGCTAGGCAGGAGGCAATACCCTGCCATACAATATATGTGTCTTTATATGAACATACATCTACATCATACACAGATCTACATGTGTACATGTGCAGGGAGAATTTGTCTTACATTTATTGTATACACATAGAGTACATGCATGTAGGGGATTTATAGGATTCTGCTGGCCTGCCTGATATCAAAGAGACTTGTTGCCAATGTTATTACCAGAAAAGACATAATGAGGCCGGAATTTTATTTGCAGAAACCCCTTGTATATATAGAACATATATGTATGACTTGTATCTATATGTACAATAGGAACTATGTGTACATATACGAGGAGATTGTACATGTATGATATATATACATATATATATATATATATATATATATATATATATAGTATAGGTATATACGTGTGTAGTATTTACATGTACAATATACATATTAATATATAGTGTAGGTATATGTGTGCAGTATACATGTATGATATACATTTATATATATATATATATATATATATATATATATATAGTATAGGTATATATGTGAGTAAGAGGAGAGTTTTAATTTACAAGTTCTGGTGTTGCTGAGTTTGAGATTTCTGAAAACAGTGGCTATACATGTATGATATATATATATATAT